>NW_027104464.1:317876-487008 GCF_902728285.1 Clytia hemisphaerica
GTCAGGTTTTCGGGGAGGGTGATTCTTGTCCTCTCAGTTGTTGTCCATGACGCATACCTTTACAGGTTTGACACTGATCCACCTTGCACGAGGGGAGTGTTTCTTGCTCTCAAAGGCATTTGATTGAGTATGGCATGAGGGTTTAATTTACAAAACCAATCCTACGGGGAACGGTCCCTTACTTTCCCTTGAGAAATTTTCTATCAGGTAGGTATCAGAGAGTTGTTTTGAATGGGAAAACCTCGGAGTGGAAACAAATTAAGGCAGGAGTTCCTCAAGGCCTCAATTCTTGGTCCTTTGTTTTTTCTAATCTACGTCAACGACCTTCCCAACATTCTGAGACCAGGCTAAAATCTTCGCTGATGACACACATCTTTATTTTCATTAGTGATTGACCAAACTTTTGAGCAGTGAGGAATTAAAACAGATCTTGCAAGAAAAGTGAGTGGGCTCGTCAATGGAAGATGTCTTTAATCCTGATCCCACAAAAAAAGCTGGGAAGTTTACTTTTCCAAAAGGCTCTCCAGCTAAGGCTCCTGTTTATATTTCAATAATAATGACATACAACTAGTGAATGTCAGAAGCACCTAGGTCTTATCTTGGATTCCAAACTCTCATTCAGTCACCATTTAGACGAAAAAATAAAAAAGGCCAACAAAGGTATTGGCCTCATTAACAGACTTCGCAAACATGTACCAAGAAAATCTCTGCTTACTTTATACAAATCTTACATTAGACCACATTTAGACTATGGGATATTATATACGACCATCCTGGAAATTCGACTTTTGTTCGTAAGCTTGAATCCATCCAATATAATGCCTGCCTTGCTATAACTGGCTGCTTTCGTGGAACGTCTCATGAAAAACTTTATTCTGAACTTGGTCTCGAGAGTCTTGCTGATCGTCGATTTGTAGAAAGAATGATCTTCTTCTACAAATGTAAACAATTAGCCCCCTCTTATTTACGTAACTACTTACCAGCAAGACTTGCGGCACCGGTAATCTAAGAACAAAAATCCTATTATCAACTTATATTCGAACTGCGCGTTTCCGGAATTCTTTTTATCCATACTGCATAACACAGTGGAATATTCTGGCTGGTCGTATAAGAGATATGCCTTCAGTATCTACCTTCAAAAAAGCAATCCTTGAGTTTCTAAGGCCCAAATCTTCTCCTGTTTTTGGAGCTCGTGACAACCAGGGTGTGATCCTTCTCAATCGTCTTCGAGTAGGATTTAGTCACCTCAATGAACATAAATTTAGACACGGTTTTCGTGACACCTTAGATCCATTTTGTGCGTGTAGAACAAATTCCATCGAAAACTCTCAACACTTTCTTTTGCACTGCTCTATTTACTCTCAGGCAAGACATCTTTTGTTCAACAAACTTCTGAACCAAGACATAAATATTTATCCACTAAGCCCTCCTAAACTCTTCAACCTTTTGTTGTACGGTGATCCAGAATTACCTTTCAACATAAATAACATAACTAGCCATAATTTTCATTAAAGTGCCACCGCAGAAGAACGATCAAATAAGTTGTTGAATTTGGAATTTGTGTCCATCTCATAGATATCTTCTTATAGAGATAAGATAAAGTTATTTACCTGTTTTTTGTCATCTCTTTTATTACCAAAATAATGGTATATAATGGTTTGTTTATATCATACTAAACGCTACTGTACTCAACTGCCATTTTACTGTAATGGTCGAACGACAAGTTTTTGAAAGGATTAAAATTTCTAATTTTCGTTGCTCAGAGCGGCTAATAACTACTTGTGGTTTAAATAGGGAATTTCCCAACAAAAAAGGAATTTCCCTTAATTCGAATCCCTGAGGTACTAAAAAAGGACATATAGAGCTTGAAAATGGGTAATCAGATCAAACAATCCGGAAAGTGTTTATATGCTGATGTGATGGAAACATAGAAATACCAGTCAAGCTAAGAATGTTACCGGTACACCATTTAGCCGGAACTAAACTACTGAAAAACGCGCGCAAAATATGAGATTTTGCCCACTTCCTTATGCGTGAAGCTATGAATGCCATCTCGAGCTTTTAGGCTTCCTGCGGTGGCAATAATCTCCTCAAAAATCTACAATTGTTTATACATACTGTTGTACAGTTCTATAAGAAGAAAAATAGGCCAAATTGACAACTTGAATCTGTGCTGGTATGTGACAGAGCAGAATCACAATTAATTTTTGAGCTTGGATTAAGAGATTTGATACACGTTTGGCCAAAACTTGCATCAACTAAATTCTGGATATAAAAATGCGAAAGAAGACTGAAAGCTACCCGTTTCTCTTTGTTTTCTCACTACCACAACTATTACAAGTACCCTGAATTACAAACTTGTTTCAAAAACATGTCTCTCTTCTTCTGATAATTCTTTGAAAATATTACTTCCAAAATCTCTTGAAACTCTGCGTCGCTATTTCTTCTCACAAAGGTACCACAATTTCAATAATCTTAGACCATACCGGTTCCCTAATTTTCATCCAGCAGTCGAAAGCATTACTTTTCATATCGTAATCTTCAAGTGAAAATTTCCATTGATCACTTAATTGAAGCAGCTTAAAAAAATCACTTGATTTTTCATATGATACTTTAGCTTTCATTTTGGAAGAAGCAAGCGGTAACATATTTCAAGAAAGCAATCACAGCGCAAGAATAGGTACGACTGCCAGTTGTCCTGCTTGAATTTCGGAAATGTGCAACTTCAATGCAGTGTCTAGATTAATCGCAAAGTCTTCCTCTGCCATACTGTGAAAAATCTTCAAATTATTTTAGGAGCAAAAAGCAAAAAATGTAATTACAGTTGACACTGTCTAATTTGACGTTCTACTATTTGATAAGCCCGTTTTGGATAAAAAATTTGAAGTCACTTTAAAGGTTTTGAAAAACCACTCTCTTATTTGATTTCTAGTAACAAAAAAAATGCCAGATATTTTGAAATTCAAATGTTCGATTTTGTTGCGTTCAAATTAGAAACTCAAATTTGACTCCTCAAAACTTTGCAAATATCAAAGATTCTTCCAAAAAACTTAATAATTTTCAGCAAGATATTCGGTATGTACTGATTCGACGTTCAAAAACCAATCGCAATAATAACCTCGCTTCGCCTTCTCTTCCCGTGTTACTCTATAATTCATATTACTTTAGGGATTTGGGAGACTTTCTCAATTTCAATATGCTGTGGTATTTCGATGAATCCTGAAATTTGAATTAGAGAGTGTCAACTAGGTATATATAGATTTTTGCAAAATGCAAACTTTCCTTTGGAATTTCCCTTTTATAGGGCGCCTTGTTTATACTTTAGTTCAGTTTCAAAATTCTTTTAATTGTCAGCTGTGTGCTGTCTGTATCAATAGTGTTAGAACGATGATGGAAAAAACTATATAAATAACTGTCAGACTGTTGTTCTGTCAGTCTGTGTTCTGTTTCGCTGGAAAATATAAATCAATCTCAATGTCTAAAAAGGATTCAAATTGTTTAGTTTTCCTTTCAGCAAACTCACACTGGATGTGGGTTTATAGAAAAGTAGTGCGATTGGACTACTGGACTGTGCTAATAACTGGAATAAAACAGATTTAAAGAAACAGGGAGAAATTCAAGATGTCTGCCACCATCACATCAGGTCCACCAACTTTCCTTTTTTATCGCTGACATTACCTTATACCTAAAGCCAGAGCCATCGGCTGATCGTTTGAAACATAGTCAATAGAAGAAATACCAGATAATTCAATTGACATTGTTTGAAAGCTCCGACACGATAGGAAGAAACAAACGTCCGCCGCGCAAGCTAAAAAAGAGCTATCCTGTAAAACACGGCTTATCGCTCTTCATTCCGGGAAATCAAATAACCGTTAATTGATAATGTTCCGCTAAGCGGAACTAAAATACTGAAACGCGCGTGCAAAATTATGAGATGTTTTCCCAACTTTCCCTCACGAGTGAAGCTATGAATGCCATCCTCGGAAGCTTTAGGCTTCCTGCGGTGGCAATAATTAATCTTGTCATTGAATTTATTCTCGACTCTGAAAGGTTTAGTGGTGCCTTATTTTAGTTTAATGATCTTCTTACACAGCTCTAATATTTTTTAATATTTGTGTTTATCCTTTTAGTGATGGTTTTTCCCTTTAAGTTTTTTTCTTTTATTCAATAGCTTAGTACCCTTGGCGATATCACTTAGTGCCTTGCGGGGGGAGGAGCTATTTATTTTTTCTGTGTTTGTTTTTGTAAGTAGTATATGTTCGTAAGTGTAATGTAGCTTCTCAAATCATATATAAAAAAAAAAGAAAAAAAAAAAAACAGTGTGAATACACCTTGCTTCAGACCTGAGGAATTATGTATTAAATTGCTTACCGTAGCTTTCTTTATAACCTATAGAAAAAACAAAAAGTCACAAATGTTTGTTTTGGTTTATTTGTTTGATTTGAAATGCAAAAAAGAGGATTTCCGCTAAATTAGAATTTCAAATGCCAACACGCTGGTAAGGGCTAGATGGAGTGCTTTAAAGGGACATAAAAGTAGTAAAATGTAAACATTGCACGAACCACGTGTCATTTAAAAGAACAATTAAAATCACGTGTCCAAACAAACTTGTAAAACAATTAAACAATCAAAATTAGCCATATTTGGTTTAATTTTTTATTTTGACATGTGACA
This sequence comes from Clytia hemisphaerica, assembly GCF_902728285.1. Classification (NCBI taxonomy): domain Eukaryota; kingdom Metazoa; phylum Cnidaria; class Hydrozoa; order Leptothecata; family Clytiidae; genus Clytia; species Clytia hemisphaerica. The sequence goes on from NW_027104464.1 coordinate 322,551, forward strand.
TTTGTTTTGATTTTGTATCCGCTGCATACAGTTTGTTTACAAATTTCCCTTTTAAGCTCTTCCAAGCAAAAAAGAGTGAACATCGCAAAAAATATTGCTGCTATTGTTTTCGAAAACCCGCAAAGCTTCTGATTGGTCAAGCGCTGAAATTCTATTGTAATCTCACGTGACTTAGGTAGGATTTCCTACCTAACCTTGGCACACTTTTCAGCAAAAGCACGATATCTAGCCATTCGGGTTTTAAAAATCTATGGGTATCATTAGGCTATTTGACCGAACAATAGTGTAGAACAATAGAACTTAAAAGAATACTGCAAGCAATTACAAATGTCAAGCATGTGCAAACGCATCCTTCATTGGTTTCTGCAATGCTTAGAGTAAAAGTAATTTTCTCATCAAAACTTTATTATCTATCAAATAATTGTTATGGGAATTCAAAGATCTTCTAATCAAAATGGAAAAGAATTTCATTTATAAAGTGTCGAATGAATTCATCAAAACGATGTTGAAAAATGTTGTGAATATGTGCGAACCTTTACAAGGAAAAATTATGATTTGAAGTAATGTGCTAAAATTTCATGTTTTTTTGTGTGTGTGGTCGTAGGATTGAAGTGTTTAAACATGTAAGAACTTATTCGAAGAAATATCTGAAATATGTCTCTAGCAAAATTAAGTTGGTTGAATGTTACGATATATAATTTTGATTTTAAAATCTAATTTCTTATTGAATGAGAGGACAAATTTTTGGTTTACTTTTATTCATTTAACTGTAGCTATACGTTGAATTTGTAGCAATTTTGATAATTCTAAATGTTGTTTGCTAGAGAGTGTAGTATGGGCATGGTAAAACAGGTAAAACGAACGAAAATGTTGCCAAAACTTCCAGTCGGTTGAAGGTCCCATTGGGTCTATGACATACCGTGAGATTGGGTAACTTGCAGTGGAGGCTAATATGCATAGCCCTCAAATGAAAGACCTGGCTGGTCATTAAAATACAACTACGCAGTTCCTCCTATAGTTGCATTTAGCTAAGCAATACCTTTGATTTTTGTTAACAAAATTTCGCCAAAAAAATCATAATTTAGCGATAAAAATGATCTGAATACGGACCAAAACACCACACGTCTTTTTATAAGAATATTCAAAATTTTTGAAGCCTTCGGATGTTCTTAATATGTCTAAAAATGTTCACTACTTATTTTCACCATTTTTGTGAGTATTTTTGCCCATTTTCCTACGAGATCGGGTGCTTTAGAATCTGCAAAGTCTTAAAATGCTCTTAACTTGCTCTAAATATTTTGACCATATTGAAGCCTTATGTTTTTATATAGTTTGCTCTTATGAAAAAATTTGTAACCTTCTAAAAGTTTTCTTTTGTAACACCTTGTCTTACATTCTTGATGCAGCAAAAAAAAAGAGAAGTAGGAAGAAAGAGGTTTCCAATATTTTTAATTCCAATATCTAAAAAATTTGATAATATTTCACCAACACCCCCTTCTCACAGACCAAGGGTCCCCCTTGAAAAAATTGGCCAAAATGTCGTCCCCGGTGGAAAATTATCCTCAAAATTTTGTCCCCAATGAAAATAATCAAATAAACCAATCCTCACTGCAAAATATTATGCTATTTTTCCAATCCCCACTGAATTTTCTGACTTTAAAACAAAAGAACTGAAATCCCCAGCCATAAAAAATATGTGAATATCAATCCCCATCGAGTTTCAGTCTGTCATTTTTATCCCCGCTTGCTGAAAAAATCCGGGTCTGCGAGAAGGGGAATGTATCTCAGGTTCTTCCTGGTCACTGAAAAGAATACCAAACCATGTTTTTTAGCTTTTCTCTGTAGATGGATTAAAAGTTTCCATAGGAGTTCATAACCTGTCCAAGATACAGGACGAGAGGGGAATTGGCATTTTAAAACCCTTTGAGGAGGTTTTTTTCCAGGAAATAGAAGCCCTAAGAAAAGTATTTTTAGTGTTTCGGGAGCAGACCTTTGCCTAAATTCCCTGGGTTCATATGATATAATTATTCATTTTCACACGTTTGCAGGATTTATCTTGTTTTGGGAGTAATAATATGTCTATATTGCCTGGAAAGAGTAGTAGAGTTATTTTTGAAGATCTTAAATTATTCATATACTCGTTTAAATTGTGAAATAAGTCGACAAATAATGACTTGTTAAAGTTATTGGAAAGTTAGGTTTGATCTTGGAAACATCACGGATATAATTGCTGAAGGATAGAAGGTACATAAGGATCAATTGCGATTACAATGAAATGGTATAAGTGACATTAAATTTTATTTTTTTAGAAAATTATTAATTTCAAACAATGCAGTTCTTCAAGAGGGGTATCAAATCAAAGTTTTCTTCTGTGACCAATAATACTTCTGAGTTAAGTGACCTAGACATAAAAAAGCATGCAGATTTCATTCGCGAGACACAGGAAGAGTTAGAGAAATTGATGAAGAAAAAACACGAATTTTCATTTCGCATCGAAGATTATAACAAGAACAGTAAAGACGGTGCTTCAGTTGGATCAAGTAAAGGCTCATCTACACTAGAAGAAGCTGGATCATCTGATAATAAGGATGTTTCTACACCAGAAGGACGTAAGCGAAAAACACTAAGAAGGTCACTAAGTCTACCATCTTCGTCAAGGGTTAAAAGTGTTGCTAAGTTACCAACATCGTTCACACCACGTAAAATGGATTCGACGGAAAGAGTGGAAACTCGCAAACGAGCTGTAACGGAAATCAAAGATAACAACTTGCAAAGAAAGCAGAATGAATCGAATAACAATCACTCGAATTGGACCCAGATTGAGCCGAAAAATGCAATAAGTCCACCTAAAGGGGTATGGCAGGTGACATGTCAACAAAGTGCATCAAAGGAAGCCAAAGAACACGAAGACATCGACAATGATAATATTGACAGTGAGATTTCTTCTATTTCTGATTTCGATGATGAAATTACAGAGAACCAAAAACGACAAACTAATTTTACACCTAAAGAGTCAATAATAACTGTACCAAAAGCCACCACCAATGAATCTTTCGATACAAGCCTTCACCATCGCCCAATACAAAAGCAAGTCGGTAAAGCCAAACTATTGCTACCGAATGATGCAAACCAAACAAAGGAGCCGCTAGGTCATCAGAAGGAGATACCAGCTGCACCAAAATCTCCTGGAAGTTTAGTGGTAACGAAAGCTTTGACTATCGAGAAGGAAAAGGTTAGTGCATTTTTACAAATCTATTTCACATTTTTCAACTTCGTTTTCAAAACATTTCTGAATTATTATTGCTCAATAATTATGGTGGTCTTAATATCATTTTTTTCAAATAGTATATATTTTTATCATAACTTTCATTTAATCAGAGTTAGTACCACACTTGTTTTAGTGTAGTGGTCATCGTTCTTGACTTCCATGCTGGAGGTCAGGGTTCGATTCCCACTTGGTGCTGCGATTCCCTTGGCAAGTGAATGTACCTTAGCCCGGGTCAACCCATACCATGTGAGGGGAATAGGATACCATATATACCTATATACCTATGGGTACCATAGGTCCCGTACTGTGCGAGTATCATTATCGATACAGCACGGCTCTGATGTGTCCACGAGCACAGAGTACAATGTCTGGTAAGCGCTGTGATTTCCCTATCTAGGGGTAGGAAACTATCCCAGGATAGGGCCCGGTCCGATGATATCGGAGGGTCAGCTTCACTCTTTCTTCTCTTCTCAGTGCCACACTTGTAAAGCGACTGGATATTAATAATCGGAATAGTCTCAATCCATAGTCTTAATAAGGACGAAATGCATACACCTGCGCTGCCACCCAAATCTCCTGAGCAAGCTCCTGTGAATGAAAATAGTTGGACAGTAATTCTTATTTCTTCACATATATATATTTTATATCTTCTCATGCAGTGTTGAGGCTTTCCTCCCTCTCGAGACGGTAAATTTTAGGGTATTTTTCTCTTTTTGGCTGATGAAAACTGCCTATTCTATTTTGGGACAAGCTGGAGTTTTTAAAAGCTCTTTCTTGATTTGGTTGGTCGTTAGCCTGTAATAAAACAATTTTCTTACTTTTTCTAAAGAACGCGTCATCTCTATTACTTTAAATGACCAATTAGTGAAGTATCTTATAAAAACTCCAGAACATCTCTCTATTTTAAGCATGAACATGTCAACGACTGGATGTCTATCTTCTATTGTCTCTTTGAAGCGAGATTCGTTGTCGACTGTATTTCAATTTTTTTTTTTAATTCGACATTATTCCATCACAAAATTATTTCTATGAAATACTTTGCTAAGACTCCGCGTTGACCACTGCCCACCCTGGCGCCACACTAACTGTACAAGCCTCGTTTTCAAACAATAGACTAACATTTAGAAACGTTTGGAACTTGTCCAGTTAAAATTTCAATTTTTAAACCTACTACCCTTATAAAAGATTGCAATAGCAATATGTTGCAAGGTTTGAGAAAAGCCTGTATTTGTCAAAACAAAAGTGGCGTCCTTGACGTTGACACATTGTTTTGGTACAGTTTCCGATATTTCTGTCAACTTAATATAGAACAAATAGTTACCATCTCATAATAAAAATGGTAAAACAATACCTTCATGGTAAAACTCAGCAGGGCTATCTGTTAACCAAGCGAGAGCGAGGTTATCGCATTGCGCGGTCGCGTGAAGACTAAGGCTAGGGTGTGGCGTATTTTCGATACCGGCAAATTTTCCTCACGCGCTAAAATGGCGCCATCAAAACGAAACCGAAAGTGCTGTGATTTTGGGTTTTCGAGTTTTTTAAGAATGGAAGCCTAAGAAATATCTAAGAAGGCAAGGATGAACAGTTATGTTGCAAAATGAAAGAAGCTCAAGCGGAAAAATATCAAAGAAAAGACTTGTAAGTTGTCATGTGTTTTCTTCTCTTAACCGAATGACATTATTATTTAGGGATACTCTTGGCCTTCAATTCAATTCAAATCAATTCAAAACATATATTTACCCGAAGGAAGGGACACCAAGTTTATAAACCTAATTAAAAATGGTGCAACCTAATAAAGAAATGAAAACTATTAAAATAAAATATAAGTTTTGTAAAATCTAATCTAAATAAAATCTAATGTTAGTCGTATGTTTTTTAAATATACTTATGTTAAACATTTACACTTTTAGTTTTTTAGTGAAAAATATATACATCTAAGAAGCATTCTGTGTGCAATTACTGTTCCTGCTGAAGGGGTGGTTGAGGGACGTATTTATTAAGGTAGAATTTTCGGACATGTGATACTAAGTCTAGTGGTTCAAGGATTTGGAGATTTTTGTCATCGTGATGCTCTTGTAAGTTATTCCATTGTCGCAAAGCTAGCCGTGTAAGCGAGTGAAGGCCAAAGGTTGTTGTGTTAACGTTTTTGATGAAGAGAAGGCTAATATGGTTAGCTCTAGTCTCAATGTCTTGAGGGATTAAGGAAATGGAGAAAGTGGAAAGGCAATCGGAAGGCAGACCTTGCCTGTGCAATACTTCTGGTCTTGTGTCATCTTCTCGACGTTAAGCTGCTTCTCAATAAAATATACAGTGAAATCTGGTAACTTACATAACTATCAAATGCCTGACCAACCAAAGAAACAAAATTTCAAAATTTTTGTTTCTCTTTGTTCAATAAATTTCATTTCATTTCATTTTCATTTCATTTTCATTTCATTTACTTACATTCTTGATGCCAATAGGCACATATAAAGCTGTCTTTGCCACTATATATTTTATGTTAAGTATATTTATTTTTCTTAGCATAGCTTATGCTAATACTTACATTTTACTTATATTTTATTTAGAAGTATATTATTTAGAACCCATTATATTTATTTTAACTATTTAGTTTTTAGGAACAACATTATCCTTTGTATCACCGCTAAGGTGATATTTTTTTTTTTAGATATTCTATTTTTAAATGTACATAGAACCAAAGCCCAAAAGGGCTGACTTGTGTACATAGACATATTTCGGAAACTATTATTAGAAAAAAAAAGAAATCATATATTAAAACAAATGTATATAAACAGTGCAAAAACTATGCTGCACGCAGCTCTAGCCTACCATTTTTTGCCGCGTGAGTATTTTTGGCAAGTTACTTGCGGACAGAAACACGGGTAAATAAAACAGCTTGGTTGGATGATAAAAAATCATCATGCTAGAGCTAGATCATAAATTTTAAGATAGCGGGATGGAATTCAGATGTTTCTCAATGGCTGCTGGACATGTGATCTCAAATTTAATAATCATATTAAATATAATTATGCATGACATCACTTTTATGATTAGGAGATATACATTTTACAATACGTAAATTTTGTAAATCAGGTTTGTTTTGATTTAACTTTGAATTTTAATGACCAGCCAGGTGCCAGGTCATTCTTTGACTTTGAGGGCTATGCATGTTAGCCTCCACTGATGTAAGTTACCCAATCTCACGGTACCTTACCATAGGTTGGTCTAATGTCAACATCCCTCTTCTAATCTCTAATTTTAAATTGGTAACTAATCGATTGAATATTGATGGATTCCATTGATGGATAGGTAACTAAGCCTATTCCAAAATCTTAAGTATCAATATTGATAATATTGTTGATGGGTATAGGCAATGAATGAAAAATTGACAATCAACCAATAAATAATTTAGAAATTGAACTTCCCTTAAATTCCTGATCATCGATTGTTTGTTAATTGGTCATTGAAAAGAGGTATTGCTTGTAACAATTGAGTGAGTCTAATTTGATCACGGTTTGAATGTTTGAGTACATATCTCTGCTCAGTTATGTTCTCAAAAGTTTGATTTTTGTCACTTGCGTGCGTAGACAGTTTTGAATCTGAATTTTAATCAAATTCAGCTTCTGCTCCTCCCAAAAATATCTGTCCCTCTTAAAATTAAGGTAAAATTCAATTTTAATCTTGTGATCTTAATCTTGTTCAAAGACCATTGGTGGTACTCGATCCACCATCAATCATGCCTGCAATCAAAGCAGTTGTAATTTTCTATTGAGCTTCAATTGGGTTGCTATATTCTACTACTCCAAACAAATTAGGTTATCAAAGTAATAAAATTTCATGTTTGTTTGTGTATCTTGACTTATTTATCCTTTTGTATGGCTTCATGCCTTCAATAAATGGTCTTACGATAAAATTAGGAAAATTTTCAAAAAATTAGGGGACAAAAATTCATGTTAGATTTTGTCAAAACTAACGTATTATTCATTCAACGCAAAACAATTTTTATATTAATTCATGAACTCACACAATCTTCCCCTTGTTTTCATGCTTAACCCTATTCATACTAGGTTTTTAGGGCTGGTTTAAAACTTAACATCTTTAACTGATCTTGTTGTTCCTTTTGAATGGAATTTGGAACACAACATCCTTGTTGAACAAATTGGCAAAAAATAATTTTATCATGTCACTCAGTGTCACTCAACATGCTCGAAAATCTTCTTTGATGTTTCAAAAAGCAGCTAAAAACTAAAAAGGGCCTTGAGAAGTTCTATGAGTTTATTTAAAATTTACTTAAGCATGTTTTTTTTAACAATATAATTGACATAATTAACAAAATTGTACTGAAAATATGTCAAATTTTATGAAAGCTTACTGACAAAAATAACATCATGGTCAAGGTGTGAAAATCTTTAGGTATCAAAAATTATTTAATTTTGAAGCTAAATAAAATTTACGGAAAACTTCATGTCAAAAATTATTTCAGGAGCTATTAACATTTTAGGATGAAACTATTTTTCAGCTTATACCTAGGTTTACATGTAGGTAATATGGTTGACAGATCCATTCGAATTTTCTGTATTGAAGAATGTAGAAAGAAAGGAGACCTGATAAATATAAACAGTATACTTTTCTACAGGATAATAAGTGACTGAAATCTATTTTCTTTTCAAACTTTCCATCAAGGTGAAAATAATATGTTGTTACAATAATTTCTGAATGATTATATTTCTTACTTAGTGTGTCTACCTTTTGTTTACTGGAACAAAAGAATATATAAAAATAGCTATTATTAAAATATTTACTCGAAGTATTTAACAATAAAAACCATTGTTTCATTTTAAGGCTTGGGTACATGAGAAGTTTTTTTTCATGTTGGTGCAATGCAACATGGTTCATCTCACCAACACAAGAAAAAAGTGCGTGTCTCATGGTTTCTTTTTTTGTTTCACGGGACAAAAAGTGAGGGAAATACCCAAAAGACACGCTGATTTTGTCCCTGAGACAATGGAGAAAAATTGATCAATTTTGCTCCATTGTCCCAGAGACAAAAGTGAAAGACACACAAATGTTATTAAAAGTCGTGTCGATATCACTTAGGGCGGAGACACGAGAAAACGTTTCAGGTTGGTGGGATGGACCATGTTGAATTGCACCAACGCGAAAAAAACTTCTCGTGTCTCCAAGCCTTTATACTCCCTCTTGCTAGAACAGATACCCTGAACCTGAACTGTTTGCTCATGTCAAGGAGTAAAACTTAGGTATGAAGCCTAAAATACATCGGTTGTCATAAAAATAGAAACCGGGTAAAAACATTTGGAGTGCCTCAAAAATAATTCTTATAAAAAAACGTGACTTTATCCTTTAAGAATTTTCATAGTGAAAGTTTTTAAAAGTCATATCTATCAGCTTTCCCTTTCCTTATATAACGTTATGTTCTCTATTCTTAATTGGGACAAACGTGTGTTAAGAAATCCTAGACCTTAGTGAAAGTTAATCAATAATTGATCTTTTTCTCTATCTCAAATCTCTTTTTCGTACACTCAGATCTATTCTAATTTTAACTATATCAAAAAAATATAGATTTATATATTTCATGATAACTGTTGGGTATCAGCTATTCCAGGCTATGAAATAGAAGGAAAACCCCCAATTTTTTTTGTTAGAGAATATATGATTTTTCTGGATCTTTGCAAAGGCGAACTTTCCAAGTGGAAAAATACTGTGGAAAGAAAAAGGACGAATTATACCACTCTCATGGGAATTATATATACCTTATGTGTTTTTTTATACAGGAAGGTTTATTAATCTTGTATGATTTTGATAGTAGATCTTTATCAAGATTTCTCTAGAGTTCAGCTTTTTTTTTTATTTTCTGGTTTTGAATTTTTATTGAGATTTCTCTTCAGATAATCTCATGTGTTTTCTTCGATAGATTTAGAGTTTTATTGGTTAGTATTGGTGATATAGAAAATACAATTTTAAAGAGAAGATCATTGAATATATTTTTCATTACACAAATGAGAGCTTGGTTGGACACACTCAACTTTTTAAGGATGTTTTTCTTTAAGAAGGATAAACTCAAGGCACGGGTAAGTTTTTTACTTTGTGCTACATTTTGTTTTGGCGCAGTAGTGTAGTGGTTACCCAGCTGGCACACAACGTTGTTTTAACGTTCAAATGACGTTATTTGGACGTTATGAATGTCAAATGGACGTTGTTTTAACGTTGTGTGCCGGGTGGGTATCAATCTTGACTGCTGTCCAGGAGGTCTGGGTTCTATTCACAAGTAACGTGGTTCTAGCGATAAACGACTCCTAGGCCGATCTATACAGAGCCAGACATCATCTGTAAGGAGAAGCCAGTAATCATATTTTGTTAACGGCATAATTCGGACTAGTCGATTGTATAAGTATTCATATACTTATCCCTTGTTTGCAGTATAAAAACCAGGTTTATTTTGACTTTTTGGCACTTGACAAACAAAAGACAAGCTTTTTATCCTTAATATATATCTTTTCATTCTTGAATCTACATTTCAAATTACACACAGTTGCAATTTATTATGAAACAATATTCAATGTTTTGGTTATGAAGTTCAATATGTCTTGCTCTGACTTTATTAAATTCATTTTAAGGTCTGGTTTAATAGGCGGTTCTTGGTAATGATTAATCCGACGCTTGTTGTTGTTGATTGTTTTTGTTCATGTTTTTTTCTGGCATGTAGTTCAAAAGAGGGCGGTGTTCTAACCGAACGTTGAAATATCATGCTTTTCATTTTGATTCTTGTCTCATGCACCATTTGGGATCTCATAAAATGTCTCCTATTCAACTTTTACAATATCGATTGAGGTGATTTTTGCCAAAAAGATTTTTGGTAATACGCGTTTGAATTCTATTGTTCACTTGCTTGATGTAATATTTCCAAAGGAGACTAGGTATGTTGAAGTTGTGTAGATCTTCTAATATGTTCCTTCCTCCTTGCGTATTTGACACTCTCTAAGCTCTGATAACGTTGATATAAAGTTTTCTTGACATGGTATAGCAACAGTAACCACCTGTTATCACAAACAACATCAAATTATTGTTTGCATAATATGTATTTTAGTAATTTTATTTTTGCTCAACTAGATCTTGCATTTATTACCCAGGAAGCGCTCTAAATATTTCTAATTAGCATCCTTTAATTGATAGTTGTTGGTTCACAGGAAGAAATTATAATTTCCTGAATTTGAAAAATGTATCATTACATTTTTTCTTACTTTTCTGTTTTCATTTGATTCTTTACTGTAAGGTTTGTTGTATTTTACCGTCGGGAAGATTAGATTTAGCTTGTGTGTGTTCATTCATAGTAAAAGGTTTTTACTTGGAATGCGTAAGATGATCCTTATATGAACGATTCTTACATTTAATGACTTATATGTTCGGTGTTTTGTTTTGATTTTTCTGGATTGATACAATAAGAACAGAATTTTTCTGGAACAAAGTCAAAAGATGATTTTACCATTTGTAAGTCAATTTTTTTATTGGGTATTTTCATTGTATTTACACTTGTTTCACGTTTTTGAGACATTTTTGACGTTTTTTTTGACGGTGAAGAATCGTCTGTTTACAGTTCATTTACACGTTCTTTTTATCAGAACAAATTATGTAAAAACATAAAGCTTCGATGGCCAAAATGTCAAGAACAAGTAAAGAACATTTAAACTCGAAAAGTTTAAGAACGTTCCAGGGCTACAAAAATTTTGGATGTTCTTATAAAAAACGTTTATTCTAGCTTTTTTTCGCAAGGTTTTATTTTTAATCATCGAACACAGATTTACTTCATGAAATTTCAACTCTGTGGTCTCCCTTAAGGAGACTAACTTTCACGGTGCGAAAAGTATGAGATTGCTGCTTTTTAGAGAAATTATTTCCGCTGGAGATACTAGATCTTGTGAAAACGACCTTCCGTCAGCCCAATTTTTAGACTGAAAACAATTTAAGACCTTGGAGTACAGTACAAGCGGTAATTATTGACCTTTGCAATGGTTCGTTGACTTGAACATTTGGATGAAAAAAGGTATACTATCTTTAAAAAAGAATTCAATTTCGAAAATGTCTTCAAAAAAAAAACCTTGTCACTATTAAAGGTCATTTTATGGTTTGGGCTTATCTCTCAATACGAAGGCAGCGTGACCTTAATTAATTGAGAAAATTCATGCCCGTGTTTCTTACGGGCCAAAAAAATAGCTAAAATCTCAACTAACTATAAAGACACATTTGCGTCGCTAAATTTCTTGTAAATTTCAAATCGAAAAAAATAATAACTTTCTTAACGCGCAAAAATTCGAATTTTGGGTTTTTTTTTTCAATTTGTTTCAATGATTTAAAAAAGCGGATCCAAATGATTCGTTTAATTATTTGGCTTGTGAAATTTTTGTTTGTGTGGTTTTGTATAGGTCATCTGCGTGATGGTTTTGTATTCACGTTTTTTTTATTTATAAGAACAAACTATATAAGAAAAGGCTTCGGTGGCCAAATTCTTAAAGAGACCTTTAAAAATTATTTTTAAGCCCTCCTTTTAAGCCCCCTTTTAAGGATCAAAACAATTTCAAATCACCCTCAGACATGATTTTCAGTCATTTTGAGCAATTTGGAGTTCTCAAACAAATTTAGAAATGACTTTTAGAAATACTTTGACCCTTTGTACGCACTGTTTTTATTTTGAAAAAGTTGAAATTTTCTAAATTTTATTTTTGAAACTCAAAACTTTAAAGTGCCATAAAAACTTGTAGCTTTTGATTTAAAAGATTGTTTTGGTGCCATTGGAAAGCTATTTTTATACTCTTTCTAAAAGCATTCGGTTTATGCCTTTTCAATCAAGTGGTCAGGAGATATGGCCTCAAGTCTGAGACTCTGCATTTTGGCTTGTTTTGGACGCAATACGCGTCCCTCGTGGTCTAAGGGTTAAGAACAAGTTTAGAACATTTTAAGGCTTTGTGGACTCCTGGTCTCTATAAAAAAAAGGAAAAAAATTCTCAGAAAATGGTGAATATAAGAACATCCTAGGAACATTTTAAGGTTTAAAACCCGAAAAGTTAAGACATCTGAGGACCTCAAATATTTTGGGTGTTCTTATAAAAAACTCGAATTGCATAAATGATGCGTAGAGCATGTTAAAATATTGCGTAAAATGCTGCGTAGGGCGTATGTAAAAGGTGAGAACCCACTTATAGTGCATTGCACTTTCACCTTTGGAAAACCCTTTATAAGTTGCCGTGAAGCAGAATTCATCAAAGCAGAAGACGAATTCAAACATTACCAGCTAAAGAAATACAAAAAGAGCAGTCTGTATTGGCTTTAAATATGAAGAAACTGACATGCTTTTTGACTGCAGCTTTTGTTATGAGTATTGGTAAGACTTCAACTACTTTTCATTTCTTTATATTTTGATGTTTCGAGTTTGATTCCAGATTACGATTGTTCCTATATTACCCTCCCATGTTATAATACATTCTTTTATATGTCGGCCTTAGAATTTTTACTAACTTTAAAAATGCCTTGAATTACCTAACTGATAAATTAAGATTTTCAGAAATCCATTTTATGGTCTTGAGCAAAATCTTCAAAACTTCTGTTCCAGTCGTTTTCAAAAGTTGATATATGACAATTTGAAAACTTCTTTTTACAAGGTTCTTACGCTGAAATTCTATGATTTACTTGCTAAAAGCCGGGGCTAAAAGTCAAAGATTTGTAATTTTGTCTTTGGAATTTTGCTTTGGATGAAATCAGCAACCAAAAGAGTTAAAATCTGATTATCCCTTTAAGTTAGTTAGAGATAATCGATTTGATTCCGTTTCATATGTTTAGCTTTATCAATTCATTCATTTATAGGCTTCACAACAAGTTGTACTCCTGATATGTTTACAGAGCCTTGTAAGTTTATTCTTCGTTTATTCATTGGGACATTACATTGAATTTCCCATTTATTGTGAGCATTCTAACAATATATTTTCTTTTGCTGTCTGTTTGATCTGTAAACACTATCAACAAAAAAAATAGATTTCTAGATACACAGGGTAGAACCTGGCAAAAAACTGACTCTTAGAGTATATTCTTATGTACTCAAATCTTACACCCTCCACACTATATTGCTTCACCTTTTTCACTGTCCAACAAACTCATCAACCCTATATGCATTGCTCTTTAGGGATTAGTAAAAACCGACCTGTTCAAGGATCGAAGAACTTTTACTTTAATGGGATAAACTTTCGCGGGGATTAAATTTCGCGGATTTCGCAGATTTGGGTGTCATCCAATGGAAATTTGGAAGAGCCTCATAGCGAAATATTTCTGAGCAAAACTCAAAATATGTCAAATAAATACTATTTGAATGGTTACTTGCATCAAAGAGGTGCATATAATGTGTATTTCTGAAAATCAATTCAACCAACATGCATGATTTGACAGTAAAAGTCACAAAACCGTGAAAAATATTGCCACCCAATAGTGCCACCCGCGAAATGGAGTCCCCGCGAAATTTTTGAATTTCGCGGATAGGCCCAACCGTGAAATTTAATCCCTGCAAAAGTTTATCCCATTAAAGTAACAGTTCTTCGGTCCTTGAACAGGTCGGTTTTTAATAATCTCTAAAGAGCAATGTATGTTAGATAAATTAATGAAAAAATGTGTCTCACCCCTCAAATTTCATCAAAGATCAAACTATTTCTATTTTTCAGTTGATAAGAAAATCATCACCCTTCCTGTCAAATCTTTACAATACAACCAAAGCGATAACCAGCTCATTGAATCAATCATGCATGATGTTGTACAAGTCCATTACGTCTCTAACGCAAAATACAAATGTATGCATTCTGATAATGGTTGGCTTAATCTAACAGCTTTATCAGCCGACATAAACCAGCTGCATTATTTAAGAATCAACGATTTAAAATCTATAAAACCAAAGATGTTATGTGAGCCATCCAACGCTACTTTTGGCGAGCCTTACCACTTTTACTATTTGGGTTACGCTGATGGAGTTTTTAACATTGGTAAAGGTCGTTCTTTCAAAGATCCAAGGTTCTTTTACCATATTACTAAAGAACATCGACTGGTTATGACAGTTGTGGGTAAATTCTACCCATGTGTCACATCTGCGTTAAATGTTTATAACGCAAAAGCAACTCCGATTCTTGACCGTAAGCCTACGAATTTGGATAAACTTGATGTAACAACTGATGGACAATTCCGACCATACTGGCCCCATTATTTCATGGCTAAACATGGCGAAACATTGACGACATCAATAATACCAGAAAATGACCATCGCATTTTATTCCATGACCTGACAATACAAGGTAATTTTTATTTATTTATTGACTAGTCTTTATTTAAAACTCAGTTCAAAACGCAGGAATATCAGAGGTCGAGAAATGGATTTTCCCATAACTCGAATTGGATTCTCCATAACTCGAATTGGATTCTCCATAACTCGAGCTTGCACAGGCAACTAAAATTTGTTCGAGTTAAAAAGACTCTACTGTTACAATCTATCGAGAATACCACCGCCTTTAAATTTTAAGCTAATCAAATTACTTTTTTAGGAGTTACCCTCTAATCTCTGGCGCCCTCGAAGTGAAGGTGGTTTGCAAATATGACCCATAATTTTTGATAAGGGGCCGTCCACATAGTACGTATGCACTTAGGTGGGGGAGGGGGTCTTCTCAAAAGCGTATGCTTGTGTACAGGGGGAGGGGAGGGGTCAAAGGAAAATGTACGTACGCAGAGCAAATTTTTTCATAGCTCTTTTTTGCTTGTTTTTTTTGTCGACTTTTACGCTTGTTATACGCATCAAGGAAAAGAAAAAGTTTCTTGATAAACATTGAGTTTCATGTATGAAATAAAAGTCCGAACCAAACGATTTGAATTCGAAATTTTCTTCAACCGAGGGGGGGGGTTAATGAAAAAGTACGTACTTACCAGAGGAGGGTATAGCCATTTGCGTACGCTTGCGTACAGGGAGAGGGGGTACTCGATTTTTGACATTTTAGTGCGTTCGTACTATGTGGACGGCCCCTAAGAAGCTAGCCTAAAAAATATCGAATAAAGATTTATTTGAAAAAATATCATACTTTTTACTTTTTTAGGCAATATGGTCTGGACTGAAAAACTAAATAGCATAACCGATCAAATCGAAAGTAAAATATATGCTAATGCAGATATAGTTGTCGGACCGCATGAAAAAGCACATGTCCAGATCAAATTTACTGTTGAACCAGAGTATTGGCAAGCCGTTGTTGATGCTTATGACCCTGACTGGCAAAAAATCTTTAACAGTTATTATCCAACTTCAGCCAAACCTTTTCTTGGTATACCAACTCATGGTTTAGGACAAAAATTGACCAAAGGCATTGATAACATGCACGTGAGTGTGACCATACATTTGTTATAATAGACCTTTTAGACCGTAGTCGCGCGGTCAGGTGCGTGTCATTTTATTATTTAATTTACCACCCTAAACTCGATCCAATCCTTTTTTTACACTTAAACGTACACAGACTGGGACGGTTTTAGGGTGGCAAAACTTATCTGGCACCCAGATGGTGAAATTTTCATCCGACACGCTAAAGCTCTGAAGGTCGGGAAAATTTTCAACATCTGGAAGGTTTACATTACGGAATTTTGCGAGACCGCGTCAAGAATTTTGCAGCGGGAGGTCTGGTAACCCAGCCCTCGTTTTCGGGGATTGGCGGGTCCAACCGAAATCACATCAAAGGCCGACTATCATTCCTCTCCGATGGGAAATTGGCCCGGTCCTTTTAGAGCTTTAGCGTGGGCGGCCGCCAATCGGCCATCGGAATATCAGATAAGGTAAAACAGACAAAAAAATGCCCGCGCGGCAATTGACGGCTACGGTCGAAAAGGTGTATTGGCAATATAGTTTTAAGACTTAAGCATCAAAATTTTCGGCTTTTGAGTCGATATTTTACTACGTAGATAGCCCAGTAAGGCTCGGATAATTTAAATAGGCTATTCCAGAAATAGTCTGGGAGAAATGGGAGAAAAAAATCTAAGGGGGTCCTGAAAAATTGGAAAAAATCCAGGGGGTAACCTTTTTAAAAAGAGATCTCCTCAACAAATTTTACAAATTTTTTCTGGATTAGCCCAATGATATTTAAAAACATTAAACGTTATCTTGGAAGCATGTAAATGTTGTGTGTCAGGTAGATAGCGACGGCTGCCTCTTCTAGGAATCAATTACCATAGCAATATTTTTAAAACGAGGTAAGCGTTGCTTGTAATTTATGAAAGGGTGTATTGAATAAAACATTTTAATTTCATTTCAGATTTATTTCTACACTAAACACGGCAACAGAGAGCTAGGAGCTGCTGGTCATAACGGTAAACCAAGCTATCGCATCAAAGCTCGTGGACAATTCTATAACAACACTAATATGCCCTCGCATTTGTTTCGCGGTCTTCACTTCAAGTTTGCAGCGAATGGAGAACGTCTTCAAAATGCAACACTGGATTTTGAGCTTACGAAAAACCAATGTATAAATGATGATAGGGTGAGTTTTGACTACTTAGATTAAACCGTTTTGAAATGTAGAATTTTCCAAAACCTCTAATAAAGTCAGGAATTATCTTTTTGTATTATGGACATGGGAAAAAATTTTTGTCTCAAACTTCCAGTGAATACACCTATCAACCTTCAGAGTGTGAGGAGAATGGGTTCGAATTTACAAAGAATAGAGTACCTTATTGGAACTAATTTTCGCGGGTTTTAATTTTAGCGTTTTTCGCGGTTTTTCGTCAAAACCGCGAAAATTAATTCCCGCGAAATACAAATTTTTTCAATTTTACTGAAAAATTTGAAAAATCCCTAGGAAAATGAAAGAAATTTGTCCAAAAAAGGGCAAAACCGCGAAAATTAAAACCCGCGAAATGCAATTTTTCGGATTTTTTTTTTCGACCGCGAAAATTAGTTCCCGCGAAAGTTCCATTAAGATAGTAAGGGTTGATAAGTTAATAACGTTATTTCAAACACGCCATCTCCTCTTTTGGATTTTTCATGATATGCACCATTGCAATGTCTTCTAACATTACATCACGGTCCCAACAGCTGATTGGTTGGAAGTGCTGCTGATTTGGTTGGAAGTGACGTATCGACTGATTTTACGTCACTTACAATCAATCAGCTTTTGGAACCGTGATGTAATGTTAGAGCGCATTGCAATGGTGTGATGTCGAAGACATTTCAGTTGTGCGAATTAATCAAATAATAACCTCGTCTCTTATCTAGGATCCTTTGAGCAGGCACACACGAATCCATGGCTTGTGGACACACATGAGAGCAAATGCATTGCAAAAACCTGGTCAAACTAAAAAATACATTGTTGAAGACGTAGAAACCTATGATGGCGATCACAAATGTCCAAAGAATCAATTTAGATTCGCCAGAGTTGAATTCACTGGATTAGATGAAACAATGAGTAAAAGCACCATTACCATTTCATTTATTGACAATCGGTTCGGACGTCACACCAGAATCACATGCACTGCTTATATGAAAATTCAAACTTTCATAGCTATTATGCAACAAGCTGCTTAAAAGAAGCTATGGTATGACATTTGAAGTGTTAAAAAGAACACGCCTACTAAAATATATTAATTTTCATAAGAACAAATAGTAAGGCTTCGTTGACCAAAATATTAAGAACAAGTTAAGAACATTTGAAGGCTTGCAGACTCTCAAACACCTAATTTCTTATGGAATTGCTCAAAAATACTCACAAAACGATGAAAATGAGAACATTTTCAGTCTTAAAACTCAAGAAATTAAGAACATTTGAAGGCTTTTTTGGTTTCTTATAAAAAAACGTGTAGCTTGTTGGTCACTATAAAGTGGTCATGCTGGCATTGCTTAACGTGTATTTGGAACACAAAATCTTATAGTGAGTTAAACTATGGTGTTAGTTTTCCCCTCGAAATGATAAAATCTTATTGGTTGAAAGTACATCACGTGGCTTTCCCTGGTGAAGAACAGCTTTTTAACTGTAGAAATTTAGATTGCTTGCTGGTTCAAGTAATTCTTTATATTCTTTATTTTTTCTAAATTTAGTACCATTTTTAACCATTTTTTGTTACTTTTCATCTTATGGAATAATTTTGTTTCTTATTGTATTTTTTTTAGAAAAAAAGTTCGATACATAAAATCAAAATTTTGTGTTTATTCCAGCTCATAAGAAAGCGTAAAAAGACAGGGCTCAGTCCTCATTCTTATACCTAAGGCGTACAAACTTTTGCGAGCAGAATCCAAACGACATTTGCCTTCGCGAATTTAACGAAAAAAATAATTTTCGCGAATCAAGGCATATAAATTAGTATTTTCACACGAAAAATGGCTTTAAAGGGACAAATACTTCTTGAATTGGGCTGAAACATTTCCTTTTGACTTATAAGGCTTTAACAGGCTAAAGGTTTTATTAGCCTGTTTTATTAAAGTTCCTTGTTTTAACTTAGAAATTTTACATATTTCCTATTTTGTCAAAAAATTTTCACGAACATAAATTTACGTGAATGGCCCTTTCAAGAGTTTTCAAATACATTTACTTTCGCGAAAAGGGCTAAAATTCGCGAAAATCGAAAAAGTTTCTGCTCGTGAAAGTTTGTACGCCTAAAGTAGGAAGTAAGTTTTGCGACCGCAGCCAGAGGCGACCCGAAAGCTCCTCTTTCGATAGCTTTCCAACCGAAGGTAGGGGAGGGCGCCACTCTTTCTCCCTGGATTGCTCCACTTACACTTGACCCTTCCCTTAATTTCTGAGCATCAAGCAGAGATGCATCAAGTACCATTTTGTACTAAGTACGAAGTCTTAGATATGTCTTTGTTGGTTGACGCCGGACCAAGCAAAAGTGATTCAAGAGCATTTTTTTGACTTAGAGACTACAGGGTGTCCTGAAAAAAAGTCCTGTGTCACAACACGACTACAAGTAGAAAAGTCTTTGTGTGTGTATGTCAAGAATTAGTATTTACACAATTGATGTTTTAATTCTGTTTATAAGTCTGTTGGTATATATGGTCTCAATCCTTTAAAGTCGGCTTCAAATCGCTGAAAAGGGGTAGAAAATGAACTCGCAGGAGGATAGATGTAACATTTTCTCTCTTGTTATTTTTCCTTGATAATAATTATAACACTCATCAGTTTTCTTGTCGAATAACAAGCACGAACATGTTACATACTATTAGACTTTTAATTTGTAGTTTTACGTGTTAAAATGATCAACACAATTTGGCCGGTCGGTTGACAAATCAATAAAATTGCAGATTTGATTTAGCCGGAGATTTCATTTAAAAAGCGAAATTGAAAATTTAATTAAGCAAATAGGTGAACAGTATCCCAAGGTCCACTTATCCACCGCGTTTAAAGGGATTATCAGATGATTTTTAATATTTAGCTTGGACCCAATTATTTTCCAAAGCTGAGATATTCGACTATGAATTTTCAAATTTTTACTTGAAAACAATAGAAATTCAACGTAAAGACGGTCTCATTTTTAGAGATTTCAAAGTCAGATATCTCAGCTTTGGAAAAAAATTGGGTCAAAAGATTTAGAGGTGTCTCTGGACCATCTCCTTTAAGTGACCCAGTAGTATATGGCAATTCTCAATTTGAGCTTTTGATTAGGTGGAGTGTAAAACAGTCTGCCAGATTCTAGTCGTTTTTGGAAGGTAAAAATAGGATGACGCAATGTTTTATTGACAAAAAAGGGATGTAAATCTATTATTAATGTTGGCTTATCATTCTTAATTATAATTTTCAACTCCAAGTAGTAAAAATGTCAAGTTCAGCCAGAAGTAAACTCTAGTCTACTGAGATCGGCGTCATCAAAATTATCAACTAGTCATAGCTTTCACTAAATGCCCCCACATAAAGATCATGCCATGCACTTATAAAGCTTTAATGCTTTAAAGATTAAACATTAAAAAATAATCAGGAATAATTGATTGATTTAATTATTGATTGATTGGTTGATTGATTGATTGATTGATTGATTGATTGATTGATTGATTGATTGATTGATTGATTGATTGATTGATTGATTGATTTATTGATTGAGGCGTTTGCGTGAAAAAAAAAAATTATATTCCATTATAAAAAAATACGTACTTGAAGAATTCATGCAGCTTGATAACTTAATAAAATTTAAGGAAAAGCTGGAAAAGCCTCTCAAAAATATATTTAAAAAGTTATGGTATCATTATCTTACTGATTTTCACATCTCCTGTTTGTTTGTTTTTTCTCCTAGTTTCTTTCTTATAACGATATATGTCATGATTATTATTCACTAAATAGACCTTTTCTAATAATGTCGCAGACATCTCAGATTTTAGGCAAAATATATGGACATACGCAGTGAATAAATCCACAAGGTAACCAATCAGAAATAGCTTGTTTTTTTTTCATTGGCTGCTATATTTCAACATTTCTCTATTGCTACTTTGCCTAATAAACAATAGTCAAGAGGATACTGCGTATAAAACTTATCAAAAAGTTCTGCGCCATCTTAAGTTGGGTGAAATAGAAACTCACTTATCCTAGTTAAGGCCCGGGCTCCACTAGCGTACGCTGTGATTGCACTTCTCAAGCAAAATCTTCTATGTTGTTGGTCAAAAGAAAAGTAAAGGAATGCCATTGTGGTTCATTCAGACGTACAGTCGAGAAAAGTTAAAATGCGCCTAAATTTCTTTTCAAGTGCATAGTCCTTTTTCATGATGCAATCTTTTCTCCAAGCTGATCGCAGCGCAGACAATGAAGAGACGTGCCTTCAGGAAGCTAGACTTTTTGAGTTTATAGCTAGCGATATACTTTCCCTTTATGGTGTTTCTGTATGACTGTCTGTGTACCTAGTCTAACCACCGTTAAATGCCTTCGGGAAGGTCTCTCCTAACTTAGAAAGCCAGAATTTGGAGCTATTTCACCAAACCACTGGAGCGTAAGTTATTTAGGTAGGCTTATCACAGCTGCATGAAAAAGTTTAACGTGCGCATGTAAAGTTTAACGAGTAAACAAACTTTTTGCAGGTTTTTGAAAAAGATTTACCACACTGAAAAGACGTAAAAACACTCTAAGTGAGGTAAATTATTTTGAAGACCAAAAGAAAAAGTCAACCACGTTTGGATTCACTTGGATTCAACTTTACATATGCGTACATTCATCTTTTTTGTACTTTGCCGGTTGTTTTACTACATTAAGAAGGACTTTCTCGAGTTACGACCATATGATGGTATTTAAAGCTCAAGAAGCCCTATAAACAATAAAGGTAGATATCAATAAAATGACAGACAAAAATAAATTAGAGTTTGAACAAAAATATCAAATGTACATTTGAAAACTTAAGCAAATTTCTTTAAAGATTCTGGAAAAAGAATTGAAATCATTGGTGAAGTGAACTTCTGACTAAATTACAGTAGTTAGTATTCAGTTTCAAAGACAAGAAACAAAATTTGACATACAAAACACTTTTTCTAGTCAATGAATCAGCTCAGCATCATCATAACCAGTCTGCCATTTTGTTTGTTTTGATTTGCACAAGTAATATTGTAATTCGTGTTATATCATACACTGTTTTGATTTGCATTTATAACACTCGCTTCAGCTTTTCAAAGCTAAATCAAAACTAAAATTGTAATATGTAATAATGATAATACCATATAACGTAATATGAAGATATGTATACTACCGTCCCGGAAAAAAACCGGAAATTTACGGAAGAGACTAACTACGGATATGCTTACGCGACAACAACAACAACAACAACAACAAAACAATTCGCAAAATTTTGAGATTCCAGTCCAATATCTATGCGTGAAACTATGAGTGCCTCCTCGTCGCTACGCTCCTGCGGGGGCAAAAAAGTAGAGTGCAGCTCCAGAAGTTGGCTATAGTCTAGGTAAAGAGTGAAATTCAATACGTTTGTCCTGCCTTAGACACCCAACATTTGATTTAGTCATTTTCGGAAATGTAAAGGTCATATCAATGTCTTATTATGGGGGCCGTACACATAGTACGTACGCACTAATTTTCTTCAACAGAGGGGGGGGGTATGGATGAAAAGTACGTACTTACCGTGGGGTATGGGCCGTCCACATAGTACGTACGCACTAAAATGTCGAAAATCATATACCCCTCCCCCCATCTACGCAAGCGTACGCAAATGGCTATACCCCCGGTAAGTACGTACTTTTCATCCATACCCCCTCGGTTGAAGAAAATTTCGAATTCAAATCGTTTCGTTCGGACCTTTATTTCATACATGAAACTCAATGTTTATCAAGAAACTTTTTCTTTTCCTTGATGCGTATAACAAGCGTAAAAGTCGACAAAAAACAAGCAAAGAAAGGCTATGAAAAAATTTTCTCTGCGTACGTACATTTTCTTTTGACCCCTCCCCTCCCCCCGTACGCAAGCATACGCTTTTGAGAAGACTCCCCTCCCCCCCTTAAGTATGTGAGAAACAGTTGCAGAAAACCTTTGCAAAAATAGTGTGTTAAGTTTTCTCTGGAGGCGAGTAGAACTACAACTTGTTAAATTTGTTTCAAGTGGCCCAACAGAACCTTTAAGTTGTCACATTCTGTCTGCCTTTTCAATTTCCACCGCAAAATATTTCAAAATAATGTTTCCTGGTCTCATCACAGCACGATTTATTACAGTCTTGTCAGTAACCGAGTGTTGCAATAAAGGTCACTAGTGGAACATTTAATTAGTCAATTAATTAAACAAACTACGTTTCTACGTCATTATTTATAACTTATTTTGATTATAATTTACATGTAGTAGAAAATCTCACCGCTTAACATGATTTTCGGCGCCGAAATTGTCGCAAAAGAAATAATCAGAACCCACAGGCTTAACCTTCACTGCGTGGATGACATTTAATTATAGCGAAAATTGAAAAGTGATTTAAGCTTGAACTTTCACATGGCTTTGCCTGACTTGGGTTTGTATAAAAAGGGTCCTAAAAATGTCTTATTGTCACCATTTTGTGATTATTTTTGTACGATTTCCTGAAAAATTCCGCGTTTTAGAGTCCACGGAGTCCTAAATGTTTTTACTTTTCATTTAAGCTCAAATCCTTATGTTCTTAAAGTTAGCTCTTATATAAAAAACGGCACAACCTTATGATTTTCAAGTTTCCAAAAGTGTAATTCTGTAAAAAAAACTGTTCTATAAAATTAAGTTTATTTGGATCTATTAGTCTTTGAGCAAATCTTGTTTATGTTTATCCAGTAGCGTAGACAAGAGCGGCGCGAAATTCGTGTAGGAGAGCAGATTTTTATGACACTGTAATTATCTATTTATAATATAATATAATAGTTACAGTGTCATATGAATCTGCTCTTCTACACATATTTTGCGCCCCTCTTGTCTACGCTACTGTTATCTAATATCGTAACAGATCTTCCATTCTGCACGCTCGGAATGTGGTGAATGTGATGATCCGACCTGCTTGTTCCCGCGTTATCTTTTGCCTTAAAAACGAAAATGAAAACGACGTGTTCTAATGTTTATCTTTATGATTGACAGTTGGTTTCGGCGTGATTGTTTTATTTTAGCCAATCACCAGGCTCAAAAGGTCATTTCAATATTCATCCCAAATCTGGATGAATAAGATCGAAGCGGTGCGCCATAACGCTGGGCAGATTTTCTTACGGGGCTATGATCTTTAGAGTGAACGTATCAGGTGCGGAGTATCAGAATCTGCTCGGAAATTAATGTTTATCTTATGTTTAAGGACTTAATGATGAACTAGGTTGAAGCTGATATTCTTTTTTCGTTGATGTAGTGAAAGATGCACGAACTTCAGCACTTCAACGAGAAAAATATGCTTGGTAGCACACACTTAATTTTCACCGTAATGTCGGCTTTCGCTATTTTCATAGGCGTCATCCCTATAAAACTAAGTGTATCAAAAACACCATTATTATAGAATATTCAGTTCTGACTACTCAAAAATAACCAGGGGATAATCGAACCGATCGAATTCAATCGAAGTAAATCGAAATTATTGGTCGAATCAATCGAACTCTATCAAAGTGATCGATCGAACAATCAAAGTAAATCATTGTCTTCGATTTAATTCGATCAATTACTTCGATTGAGTTCGTTAAATTAAAAAGCTCGCACATAAAAAAATTATCAAGGTTTTATTGTAGAACATTATAAAGCACACATAATTCATAAATTGCGGTCAACGGCTGACCTTTGTGGTAACCTAATCGTTTTTCCTTGCGTAATTTCACCATTTACATTTTCAATAATTATTATTTATTGCCCGATCGCTGCCAATAAACTCGCGTCCACAAGTTTGACCCCGTTTAAAGACTTCGTAGCAAATTGTCGAAACTTATAAAAGTTTGCGTGGTGAAAGTTCCGAAACATATTTTTTGAGCGTGACATTTCAATGAAAGTTTGTGACACTGTGGTAAAGATGATGAAATCTTGAAGCTTGCTACGCGATGCAAGAAGTTCATATAAAGGGTAAGCCTCTAGAGAAAAAAATTATTTCCAAGCCTACAACCTTCCAAGGCGATCATAACAAGCAGATAGTCAATAGGTTGTAAAACACAAGAATTATGCAGTACTTGATATCTTTGCTGGCAATGATCTTGTGGCTTTCAGGTTAGTTTTTTATATTCTCCTTTATCTTGGCTCTGATGCACTGTGTATTGGCCATTTCGCAGTCGAAATCATGGGTAATCAGGACTGGCTGCGCTCTAGTAACGACTGCCTAAAATTGTTGGTTCAAAGGATGGTCTGACCTTTAATTTTCTTCTTGTTTATTCAGGTGAATCTTGTGGATTTTTCCATGATGGATGTAAACCGACCATGTATCTACAGAAATGTACGTTTTAAATTTTTCCTCATTTATGCACCATTGCAATGTCCTCCGAGGACCCAACAGCTGATTGGTTGCAAGTGACATTAATTGATTTTACGTCACTTGCAACCAATCAGCTGTTGGGTCGGTGATGTAATGTCAGAAGACATTGCATTGTCGCGGAGAGTCTTTTAAGAACTTTTTGAATTTTCCACCCAATACGTCACTTGAACGCTCTGCTTTTCGATACGCTCTCTTATTGGATAAGAATCCAGTTCTATTTGAAAATTGATTTAGAGAGCATCAACAGTTAGTTCTTTTAAGCTATAATAACAACTTTTGAACCTTATACCAATCAATCTAACTTTCTCTCAATGAAATTTTCTTTTTAGTCAACAAAGAAATCTTGAAAATTCCTGTCAGCACATTAACCATAGACCGCTCTCACAGTCTTAACGATTTAAGTTGGTCACTCAATGTTGTTATGCAAAGAGACTTCCATTACGAATGCTATTATAACGAAAAAGGATATGAAATCAAATTGTATAAAGAAACCCTGAACACCTTACCACGACTGAATTACTTGGACGTCACCGGGATCTCATCTGCCTTTAAACCCAAAGTGGCTTGTTATCGTGTGTCTGAATTTCGTGATAATGCATACACAATTTATTACTTGGGAGAGTATAAAGGCACTTGGCAAATGCACGAAAAATATTCCTTCTTGAATCCAAGATTCTTTCTATCTATCAACCATGAACGGAACGTGCCTAAGGGTTGGTATTTAGGAGTGGTAGGGAGATATTATCCATGCCTTGAATATGGTTCGAATCGATACAACGCACATGCTTCGTCATATAGTGGTAAAATAACATCAGTTAAGGTTAAAGGGAATATCCAGTTTGAGCCATCTTGGATTCACCAATATATGAGCCATACTGGTGAAGATGCACATACTAACTTGCTTACAAAACAGATCGAAAAAGTTCTTGATATAGGAACGAGTTATCCACTTAATTTACATTACAGACTTACACTAAATGAAATTGATCCTAATAAAAATTTTGTATTGATTAGTAATACAGAAGCTACCATTGGTCCAGACAAGATTAAAGTTCATGCCTCGTTTTCGATTCACGATCATTACTGGGAAGGTACACTTATGGCCAGGAATGAAACTTGGAGACAATTAGTGGAATATGGATTCCCAACCAAAGATAATCCATTTGTTTCTTTTCAAGATTCTGGCTTGAAAGCACCGATTCTTAAAGGCATCTCTTATATTTCAGATGTGAGTATCATTTGCTTTTTATTGAAATGTTCATTCACAGTAGTTAACTCTCGTTACTCTTAGGTGCCAAATAAACGGGAGGGGGGTTCAAATAAACAGGGGGTTGGACAATTTTCGAGATTTTAATAAACGGAAGGGACCTAATTGCCGGGGGGGCTGGAAATTGTACTTCTGAACACCCAAAATAAGGTAAACATAGACTAAAATAAGGCTATTTAAAGCAGAATAGGGGGCCTTCTCTTTGACAGCTGAAAATATTCCTAAAAATTAATAAGCGGGGGGGGGGTCCTAATAAGGTCCGGGGGGTTGGAACATCTTCGAAAAATAAATAAGCGGGGGGCGTTAATTTGGCACCTAAGAGTAATTTGAACTCGAATGGGCAGTAGTTTATAATTTGTTCGAATCGAAGAGAGTTTCGAATTGTAGAAGATATCTTACTAGGGGCTCCCTTAACAGGAGCTGAGGATCGGTTCGAATTATTGAAAGATTCGAACAATATAAGCTCGAATTAACGAGAGTGCTCTGTATTTCATACACAATACTTTTTATTGCCCTTTTTTCCAGGGGGGGGGGGCTCAAGGTAAATGACCTATCGTACGTACGCAGCTCTTAAGGGTATGTTTTCAAGGTTAAAAACATGCAGTGTAAGGGTCGAAATGAGCGAAGACGAGTGTGTACAAAGTGAACAAAACGAACGTTTATTGGGCAAAATCTTTGAAAAATCTGAAATTTTTTGCCTTAAAATGGAGAAAAAAATTCACGAAAATGCACCGTAAGGGTGAATTTTCTTTTCGTTTTCTTGTAAGGTTCGGATTTCAAAGGCTTAATTTTGGGCAACGTACAGTTGTTCTTGAGACTCAAGTGCCCCCCCCCCCCCGGGTCTAATTTGAGCATATACGTGGGGTCAAATTTATATAAACTTAAAATTGTTTTCATATGGTGAGGTTCAACTAACTCACATTTCAAATCAGCTTCAAGAGATTTTCTTTTAAAAAGAAGCGTACAAAATCAAAAGTTTAATGCTTTCAGTGACCGAAAGCCTTGAAATTGTATGTTTATAGTTAACTCTGGCTAATTTCCGAATCTTTTCTTTTTCATCAACAGTTTATATTAAAAGCACAACATGGTGATTGGAGTGGGAGAAAATACCATGACGGAATTGAATCGTACGCAATCAATGTCGAAGGTCAATTTTCTAATGATCCTGCAAAAGTTCCAGCTGATTTCTTCCGTGGGGTGGATTTTTCATTCTTTGCACATGGCAAATGGTTGGAAGACTCTCATTTGACATTTCTTAGAGCGAACTGTCATGATAGCCAAGTAAGTACTGAATAATTATTATCGAAATCATTGAATGGCTATTGTGCTCGGATAAATTAAGAAGGGCCTTACGATAAAGCTAGCTTACTTTAATCGTAGAAATTTTAGCGAGACTAACTTTAGCGTTTTAGCGAGTTTACCCTGTTTTCGCTAAAATAAATCTCGCTAAAACACGCCGAATCGCTAGATCGCTAAAATTTATCCACGCGAAATTTCTGGTTATATTGCCTTGATACATTTTTATCAATAGAAAGGGTTTCAGTGCAAAAAGATGCTAGAAAACGAATTCAATCAATAATGTAATACGAGTATTCACAAAAATTTATCCACGCGAAATTTTTTGAAATCGTGATTCGCTAAAATAAATCCAAAAAAAATCAAGATTTTCCTGACTCGCTAATAAGCGCTAAAATTAGTCTCGCTAAAATTTCTACGATTAAAGTAATAATTAGCTTTGTCGGATTGTCAAGAGAACGACCGTGTGGTATAAATTTGTTAAATCTTACATGCCCTTTAGCTAGTCATAAACTGTTTGGAGTTCATAAAATGCATTTCTATGATTTGATTTTGATGCCCAGTTAGTTGTTTCAACGCCCATCTAATGTTCATTACGTCCATATAACCTTAGATGAACGTTGGAATAACGTTGTATGTAGCCAATGGAGAGCTGTTGTAGGAGTGAACAATGCACTGGTCATGTCTTGTTTTTTTTATGATATCCCAACTTTAAAGTGTCTGTTGAATTAAAATGTGAAGATCTGTAATATACCTGTCTTTTATATTTCAGGGGCCGATGAAGGAGAAGCTCAAGACTGTATGGAAACGCATGCGCGCTGCAATACCAAAGGATGATTCGAGTATACCTTACAAACTAGTAGAAACAAAAGGAGAAGTTTCACCTAAAGATCTTCTTCATACATGTCCGTCAGGGCAATTCCGACTCATCAAATTCAATTTCAAGTACCCGCAAACACATAATAATCATTATTATGTAACTTTATCCTGGGTGGAAAATCAAGATGGCACATACACTTGGTATGATTGCACTGCTTTCATGTTGATTGCTGATTTCGTCAAGATTTTTGAAAAGGCTGGAGTTTAAGGTCATGAATACAGCCTTTAGACCTAGCACTATGTATTGCTGGGAAGTGGCATGGTCCGAATTTCTCTGGATTAATTTTGCTTCATTTCACGTTAGAATTAATGAACTCTTATTACTCAGCTATTCTTAGCTTTTTAGTCTTATTATATTAAGCATTTTTATCACGTGTTGCTGGTCGATATGTTGAAACATATTTTTTTGTACTTTTTCACTAGCTTTTAGAATTAAATTTATTTTTTGAATACCAAAATATTTTGAAATTCAAATTCAAAGTCTTCCTCATTGATCTCTAAAAACCTGATAGAAAAAGTCTCAAAAAATCCTAGGAAAAATCTCAAAAATTCTAAAATCCCACAAAAAATCCAATTACGAAATTAAAGAAATTACAGAAAAATCTCAAAAGCAAAACAATACATCTTATCGGAGTATTTGATTTTTCTATAAAAGCGATGTATTTTGGGAATGTTTCAGAAGTATTACAATAGAAATTTCTTAGGAATTCCTCGGAGAATTCCTCGAGGGAATCTATATATTAATAGCCGTAGTCTGTATGTCTGTTTTTTGTGTGTCACTTTCGTTTTCGCAAGCAATGTTTTGTTCTTTTAAAAGATGACTTTTACTAATTGCTCCACAAATATGTTAAAATAGATTCGCGCCGTTTTATAAAGACTTCGAGTTGTTCGATAAGTTTGTTTTGATTGATAGATTAGATTTTTTCTTTTTTTCTTTATTTTCTTTTGTTTTATGTTTCTAATGTAATTAACGACCTTATTTGATTTGAGACATTCGAATTCTTTTCAAAACAAAAGAAATCTTTTAAACAGAATCTGTTGGAAGAAAAGAACAAATATAAAATAAACTATAAGAATCACAAGACAAGTTTTTTAGAACAACAGCAACATTAAAAATACATTCAAAAGGCGGTAAAAACTAGAGTTCTTTCTTCGTAAAAAGGGACCTTTAAACATTATGTCGATAATTATTTTGCTGTAAATCTAAGTCATTGTTGAATTCGAAGTTATTTTATAAAAAGCAACATAAAATTGCGCTATCACGCTTTTTTGTCTGCGTGTCCTAGCTGCATTCCGGGGGGACTATGGTTGCGAGCTGACTTTCGGCCCTGCCCTTCGGACCCTTAGCAGAATAAAAAGGAGAAGAAACAAGGGAAATTGTGTGAATTTTAATTCACTTTTTGGGATTAATTTGACCAAATTTCTATCCTTCTGGGGGTAAAAAGTTGAAATTTTCCTATTTTTCCGATTCTTAGTGGGACTGAAGTTTGATTTTCCGATTTTTCAAACTGCCATATTTCAAAAAAGGCACCATTAAGGCCAGCACATACCCATACCACACCCCTGTCTCACAGCCCCGGTAGAACTTTTTCCTTCAGTGTGGATGAAAATTTCTATCAAAATGCTAATGGAGATAGAAAATCTATTGTTTCCAGCTCGAAAATTCCAGTGGGGATGGTTTTGGAGTGGAATTTTTTA
The DNA here is from genome assembly GCF_902728285.1 of Clytia hemisphaerica. Taxonomy (NCBI): domain Eukaryota; kingdom Metazoa; phylum Cnidaria; class Hydrozoa; order Leptothecata; family Clytiidae; genus Clytia; species Clytia hemisphaerica. Next base: position 352,886 of record NW_027104464.1, read on the forward strand.
CATTCAGTTTTGAATGATGGGGATAAAATCATAGAGTAATTTCACAGTGGGGTTGAAATTGTAGGATACTTTTTACACCGGGGACGATTTTTTAGCCAATTTTTCCACCGGGGTGGGGGGTCCACCGGGTCTGTGACACAGGGGTGTCATACCCTTCTCTTGCCTAAGTATCCCCCGGGCTGCCTTTTTTCGACGAATCTCGTGTCATGTCTATTATTTCACTCTGCTTATCTTGACATCAAAGTTTTCCTAAACATCAAGAACTACGGCAAATGTAATGCGAGCGAAGCGAGAAAAAACCGGTATGGTGTAATTTGGGAATGACGCCCTTTCTGCTTTCTGATCATTTTTGCCACAAAACTTTTTCAAAATATGGTTAAAAGATACGTCACCCGGGAGGGATAGAGTCAAACTTTGAAGAGAATTATTCCCTTTAATTTTGATTTCATCGTGTTTAACCTCCCCAACATTCAAAGGACTCAAATGCTCAGCAAACAGCTAAACCGGCGTGTGACGCCGTGTACCGGCTAGTTCTATTATAATTCTCCTGAAGCAATTTCAAAATGCATCACTTTTTTAGAAAAACCAAAAACTTCGATAAGGTCTATTGTACCAAAAGTTAATGTCAATCATAAAAATAAACATTAGAACCGGGTTGGTTACCTTATCGGGGAAAACTTCGTCGGGGAAAAGTGACGAAATTTTGGCCAAGTGACGAATATTTTTCTCCGACGAAAATTTCCCCCGGCCTTAATGCGTTTACCAACTACCAGCAAGTGACGAATATTTTTCCCCGACGAAAATTTTCCCTGACGAAGTTTTCCCAAAAACAAAAGACTAAAGCCAATATAGATCTATGGAAGCTCGGCGTTTTTGAAGCAGCAATTCAGACCTCGGAAAACATAATGTCAATCTGGCTTTAATAGATACAGTAGTGTAGTAGTACACTATTAGTTACACGGTCTTCTCGAGGTGGGATACGGGATATACAGGGTCAGTACAAACTGTATTGGTGTCAAAAATTTGCACAGATCTAAGGGGTCTAGTCTGCTTATAATGTTCTACAATAAAACCTTGATAAATATTTCATGTGCAAGCTTTTCATTTTTTTGAATCTCGTATGTTATCATTTCCAGGGTGTCGATTCGATTCCAAATCGAATTCGATTGAAATCTATTGACATCCCTTGTAGACCAGCGTCCGAGATTCAAAAAGACCTTAACAAATAACCCCATTTTCTTTATCTACTTTTCACGCTGAATCTGTTGGTAGGCTCGGATATTTGATTTTCAGACTTCAAAACCGTTAGTAAAGGGGAGAGATCCTTCATAAGTTCTATCGATTAACTAAAAGTCGATTCACTCGAAAACTGCAGGAGATGCAAAGGCAAATTTTGTTTTGTCAATTCTACTCCCTATTAGGGGCATAATATGAAAACATTTGCCCTGGTCTAGACATAATTCATAAATTTTGGTCAACGGCTGACTTTTGTGGTAACCTAATCGTTTTTCCTTGCGTAATTTCACCATTTACACTTTCATTAATTATTATTTATTGCCTGTTCGCTGCCAACTCGACGCGTCGAGCTTTCACAAGATTGATCCCGTTTAAAGACTTCGTAGCAACTTATCGAAACTTATTAAAGTTTGCGTGGTGAAAGTTCCGAAACATATTTTTGAGAATGACATCTCAATGAAAGTTTGTGACACTGTGGTAAAGATGATGAAATCGTGAAGCTTCCTACGCGAGCCAAGAAGTTCATATAAAGGGTAAGCCTCTAGAGAAAAAAATTATTTCCAAGTCTACAACCTTCCAAGGCGATCACAACAAGAAGATAGTTGATAGATTGTAAAAGACAAGAAATATGCAGTACTTGATATTTGTGCTGGCAATGATCCTTTGGCTTTCAGGTTAGTTTATTGTATTCTCCTTTTATTATGCGCTTTGTATTGATTATAATTATAATCTGAAAATTTTGTTTAGCTTGTTCATGCCACGTTTGGAATTATTTTTGACAACTATCAGGAAGGTAAAAATAATCAAAATGTTTGTTCAAAATTACTATATCATTTACATATTTTATTTTCTTCTTTTTTATTCAGGTGAATTTGGTGGATTTTCCCATGGGTGTAGACCGACCATGTACCTACAGAAATGTACGTTTTAAGTTTTTTCTCGTATGCGCTCTATTATTCGAAAAAATATTGAAAGGAACCCTCATATGAGGCGCTCTGCTTTTCGATACGCTCACTTATTGGTTAAAAATCCAGTTCCATTTTAAAATTGATTTAGAGAGCATCAACAGTTTAGTTCTTAAACCTATAATAACAACTTTTGAACATTGTAAATCAATCTAAATTTCTCCTAACAAAATTCTCTTTTTAGTCAACAAAGAAATTTTGAAAATCCCTGTCAGCACATTAACCATAAACCGCTCTCACAGTCTTAACGATTTATATTGGTCACTGAATGTTGTTATGCAAAGAAAATTCCGTTACAAATGCTATTATAACGAAAAAGGATATGAAATCAAATTGTATAAAGAAACCCTGAACACTTTACAACGACTGAATTACTTGGACGTCACCGGGATCTCATCCGCCTTTAAACCCAAAGTGGCTTGTAATCCTGTCTCTGCTTTTACAGATGGTAACACTGCTAATGCATACACAATTTATTACTTAGGAGAGTATAAAGGCACTTGGCAAATGCACGAAAAATATTCCTTCTTGAATCCAAGATTCTTTCTATATATCAACCATGAACGGAACGCGCCTAAGGGTCAAGAGCATTGGTATTTAGGAGCGGTAGGGAAATATTATCCATGTCTTGAATATGGTTTAAATCAATACAACGCATATGCTTGGTCATATCGTGGTAAAATAACAACAGTTAATGTTAAAGGAAATGTCCAGTTTGAGCCATCTTGGGTTCATCAATATATGAGCCATACTGGCGAAGATGCACATACTAACTTGCTTACAAAACAGATTGAAAAAGTTCTTGATATGGGATTGTATCACCCAACTAAATTATATTATGAACTTCAACTACATGAAACAGATCCTGATCAGAATTTAATATTGGTTAGTAATCCAGAAGCTACGATTGGCCCAGACAGGATTAAAGTTCGAGCCTCGTTTAAGATTTACGATCATTACTGGGAAGGTACACTTATGGCCAGGAATGAAACTTGGAGACAATTAGTGGAATATGGATTCCCAACCAAAGATAATCCATTTGTTTCTTTCCAAAATTCTGGTTTGAAAGCACCAATTCTTAAAGGCATCTCTTCTATTTCAGATGTAAGTATCATTTGCGTTTTATTGCAATGTTTATAATGTTAACTCTATTCGAACTCGAATGTGAGTTTTTTCTAATTATTAAACGTTTTGAATAACAGATGTTCGAATTAGAGAGAGTCCACCTGAGTCTACTGTATCTCATAAGTAAAACACGAAGCGCACAAAATCAAAAGTTAAGTTCGTATCAGTTTTCAGTGACCGAAAGCCTTGAAAGTATGCGATTTAACTCTGTGTCAGTTGACTCTCGTTAACTTTAACATCTTTTTCATCAACAGATTTTATTAAGAGCAGAACATGGTGATTGGAGTGGGAGAAAATACCATGACGGCGTTGAATCATACACAGTCACTGTCGACGGTCAATTTTCTAATGATCCTGCAAAAGTTCCAGCTGATTTCTTCCGTGGGGTGGATTTCTCACTCTCTGCACATGGTAAATGGTTGGAAGACTCTCATTTGATATTTGTTAGAGCGAACTGTCATGATAGCCAAGTAAGTACCGAATAATTATTATCGGAATCATTGAATGGCTATTGTGCTCGGATAAATTAAGAAGGGCCTTACGATAAAGTTAACTCAATAATTAGCTTTGTCGGATTGTCAAGAGAATGACTTTGTGATATAAATTTGTTGAACCTTACATGCCCTTTAGCTATTCAAAATCTGTTTGGAGTTAGGCGTTTTAGATTTATAAAATGCATTTCTATGATTTGATTTTGAACGCCCATCTGATGTCCATTACGTCCATATAACCTTAGATGAACGTTGGAATGACGTTGTATGTAGCCAATGGAGAGCTGTTGTAGGAGTGAACAATGCAATGGTCATGCCTTGTTTTTTATGATATCCCAACTTTAAAGTGTCTGTTGAATTAAAATGTGAAGATCTTTAATATACCTGTCTTTTATATTTCAGGGGCCGATGAAGGAGAAACTCAAGACTGTATGGAAACGCATGCGCGCTGCAATACCAAAGGATGATTCGAGTATACCTGACAAACTAGTAGAATCAAAAGGAGAAGTTTCACCCACCAAACTTCATCATACATGTCCGTCAGGGCAATTCCGACTCATCAAATTCAATTTCAAGTACCCACAAACACATAATAATCATTATTATGTAACTTTATCCTGGGTGGCAAATGAAGATGGCACATACACTCGATATGATTGCACTGCTTTCATGTTGATTGCTGATTTCGTCAAGATTTTTGAAAAGGCTGGAGTTTGAGATCATGAATACAGCCTTTAGACACAGCACTATGTATTTGCTGGGAAGTGGTATGGTCCAAATTTCCAAGGATTAATTTTGCTTCATTTCACATTAGAATTAATGAACTCTTATTACTCAGCTATTCTTAGCTTTTTAGTCTTATTATATTAAGCATTTTCATCACGTGTTGCTGGTCGATATGTTGAAACATATTTTTTTGTACTTTTTCACTAGCTTTTAGAAATTTATTTTTTGAATACCAAAATATTTTGAAATTCAAATTCAAAGTCTTCCTCATTGATCTCTAAAAACCTGATAGAAAAAGTCTCAAAAAATCCTAGAAAAAACCTCAAAAATTCTAAAATCCCACAAAATATCCAATTAAGAAATTACAGAAATTACAGAATAATCTCAAAAGCAAAACGATAGAACTTATCGGAGTTTCTGATTTTTCTAAAAAAGCGGTACATTGTGGGATTGTTTCGGGAGTATTACAATTGAAATCTCTTAGGGATTCGCTCTTTTAGAAATATCAAAAACTCCGATATAGTCTATTGCACCAAAAGTTAATGTCAATCATCAAAATAAACATTAGAACCGAATCTCTTTCGCTTTCGTTTTTAATTAAAATGGTACTCTGTTTTCGTTAGGTCTGATTGTTACATCTGCAACATCCCTTTAGAGTATAGCGTGGCGTGCTTAGACAATATTTCTTCTATGTTCAAAATATGATGGATCTCTGTGCGTAAATTCCATTGAGTTTGAAGCCCCGAACGGACTTGTCTGTACACAGACCCAGTCTCTACTGTTAATTTCAAAATTCATTGCCGTAGAGGGTCTGCTGTCATTGTCTTTTCTCGTTTGAGATTTTTCAAAACGACCGCTCTGATTGGTTGGTGAGAGAGGGGAGACGATGAGAGAAGTGTTACTTTGTTTAACGTGAGATTTAAAGGTGTTTAGCGAAGGAGCGGAATCTGCCCTTTTACCGTCTGAAATAGTTGAATTTCGACTGTTTCACGGAAATATTGGGGAAAATAGACAGAATTGTGGGAACGTATGTCTTTCTTAGACCGCTTTTCAACCATTGTCTTCTGTTCTTGTTGACAATTATAGCACAGGACTCGAGCGCATTGATACTCAAACGTTTGGAAATATAACATAATGTTATACCTAAGCTCCAGTCACACTGTCATGGGAAATCTGAAAACACATAGCTTATGTTCTAGTGTGAAAAGAAAATTGCTAGTGGTAATCATAAACAATTGAGACGAGCTTAATCATCGAGTGCCATAAAATTATCTTAATTGATAAACAAAGTAAACTGTTCCCAGCTGGCACACAACGTTTTTTCGACGTTTATCTAACATTCACAACGTCCATATAACGTTAGATGAACGTTGAAACAACCTTGTGTCCCAGCTGAGTTCACGGGTCACAATTTTCTTACTTTTTGCTGAAATTAAAGGTTTTGTTTTTAAATAAGAGTGATATTGTTTGCTTACTCATCAATTTTTATTCACGAGCTTTTCAAATTGGATTGTCACGGATGTGGAGAACGATTGTCAGAAAAAGGAAAAACTAAACATTTTTCTGCTTATATCAGCATAATATAACAATAGGCAGACACTGTCCTGATATGAAATATGTGTCTGATATGAAACGGGAACACTTATGTAACAATACAACTTTTAATAATTAGGCTTTGGCAGGGTGTTGAAAAAATGACAGTCAAATTCTTGAGCTACAAGGACTGAGGGCTGTTGCGACTTGTTTTTGATAAGATTGTCAATTCAAATCTTCTTACTGGTTTAACTGATAAGAAAGGACTTTTAAAAAGGCCCTAGTACTTATTAAATAACATAGGTGGTTATTCGTCACAACCCAGCTGGCAAACATTAGATGAACGTTGAAGTAACGTTTTGTGTCAACTGGGAACATATAGGAATGTCTCTGGGATACTAGTAAAGAAAACTTTTTTTTATGATTCAAGACATTTTTATCTAATACTAAGAAACCGTGTACCGGCCAGCAGCATACGGAAAAGTAAACACTACAAATTAAAATTCTATTCTATAATAATACCTTATCTGTAGAAAATACATCTGCAAAAAAGTGACAATTTTTTTTTCCCGACAAATTTTCTTCTACCAATAAAGTAACAAAAGTTTCTTCATTCATTCATTCATTCATTCATTCATTCATTCATTCATTCTATGAAAATATTTCTTCTTCTTCGAAGTAATCTTCTTGAATGAATTTCAAAAATTTTTCTGATTTCAAATACGCTGTACAATCATATCGGATATCTCTCGAATCTTTATTATCCATCCAAGAGAGCGTGATGTGTGCGTAACCTGGGAATTCTTGTGAGGCTTCAGCACTTATCCCTAACAATCGGAATGTGTTTGCGGAACATTTCGGGGTCTGGGCGCTAACGGCTGTTTTTGTTTCTTTAATGTAATCTTTTGATGAAGTAGCTCTACGCATTGCTTGCCATAGTGACTTTAATCTACTTTTTAGTTGACCCTAAAAATTATATGAAGATTTCAATTGATTTGCAGTAATTAAGCTCATGCTCCATAACTCAAACTTGTTCGAGTTAAGGAAATTTCGAGTTGTGTGGGGGCGAGGTTTAAAAGGCAAGTGAAGGAACGAGAAAACTTGTCCGAGTATGGAGAAATTCGAGTTATAGAGTTTCGAGTTAAAGAGACTTTACTGTATTATAAAAAAGAGAACCTCCCTAGAATTTGTGTTCTCGACAAAGGCTGGTTAAAAGCTTTAGGGTCTCAAATTAAAGGTTTCTTAAATTAAAATAAGTTCAAAAATCTTTGGAAATTACAATCTCATTAGGCAGGTATTTCAAACTCCCCTGGAAAGTATCCAGATGTCAAAAAACACTTATAACTTTGGCTGCCTTCTTAAAACCATCACGAGAATCGCAAACAAATATTTATTTGAAATACTCACATTGCTATCATGACAAGTCGTTGTTTCGATATTCAATGAAGACTTTCTCAACCAATGTCCATATGATTCAAAGTTAAATTTCAAACCACGTAGTAAACCAGATTTCATTTTTTTGTCGTCACTTGAAAATTGACCTCCTTCTACTTTGATTTGGTATTTTTCTGTGTGATCGTGATATAATGGTCCTCTTTTATCACCGTGTAAGACTGACATCGTAAGCTAATTTGTTAAAAAGAAAAATTATCCAGAAAATTCAAAAATAGTTCTTCAAACATTTTCGCGTGACTTCGAGAGAAGAAAAATTTCTTTGCCAGATAAGTTTTTAAGAGAAAAGGCTATGGATAAAGTAAGATTAAATCTAGATTCTACTTTTTCCTTGAATTAATGTTTGTAGGTTTCGAAATATTCTCAATCTTACCGTTGACAAACTTTCGACGCTTTTAACAATTGGATCCTTAAAATCTGCCAATTTGCTAGATATTGCAAAATGTTTTGTAAATCCTGAAAATCCATAATCAACCAATTTGCGCCATGAATTTGAATCAGCAACGAGTTTTCCAGTCCAGTAAACTTCCCCAATCTCGAAAGAGGATGTCGTTGGAATTTTCTCCGTTTCACCAATGGTTGTTGGGTTATTTGATACTAATACCAAACTCTTTGTATCATCGTCTTTCTCATTAACCAGTACAGTGTAATGATATTTATCTGTCGGCATTTTTGCAATTTTTTCTATGTCTTGTGTAACTTTATTTGCGCCATCCCATTCGCCACTCTTTGACATGTATTTATGAATCCATGAAGGTTGAAACTGGACATTCTTAAGAACATCGATTCTAGTTCCTTGACTGGACGCTGCAGCTCTTGCATTTTCAGGCCCTAATGCTTCTTCCTGGCATGGATAGTATTTCCCAGTAGCGCCGATATACCATTGTTGATGTCCTTTAGGTGCGTATGTATGCTGTTCGATGTACAGATAAAAATGAGGATCTTGAAGTGAATATTTGGTCTGCAGTTGCCAAGTGCCTTTATATTGTCCGAGATAATAGAATGTATATTCTTGAGGACCAGTCACAATTTTGTGTCCTCGATTGCATTTCACTTTTGGTTTAAATATTGATGAGATTCCTTTGATATCCAAGTAGTTTAACTTTGGAATGCTGTTCAAAGTGTCTTTAAAACGGTCGATTTCAAAACCATCTTCGTTCTGTGTGCAGACGTAAGAATGGTCGTTCTGGTGTGTCTCAGTGATTAGCCAATGACTTGTGATGCCGTATGTTGGTCCAATGGTTAGTGATTCGACAGGAATAGTTAACGCGTTTTTGGAGACTTTAAAATAAATTATTGTTTATAAATAGTATATTGGTAAAACAAATACACAAGAATGTGGAGTCTCCATAACTCGAACCCGCACGAAGAGCATAAATTTGTTTGAGATTTCACTGAGACATTCGATTTAAAGAGACTTCACTGTATTTTCATTTTGAGACAGTCTCTTAACCATTTGTTTATCTTTAGGACGGGCTCGAGACCCCCAGGAAGATACATGAAGAGTTGAAAGTCTAAAAACTTTAGTTTAAATACAAAGAATAATTGCAATCGCATTGAATAAAAATCTAGTAGTAGTAGGAACATTTCGCAGAAAGATTGCTTGGATAATTTTTAAAGCTCTTACATGTTTGTTGGTACATGGTCGGGGTACATCCCTGCGCTTGTCCTGTAAAGTATAAAGAAAAAATGTTTCATATTAAGCTTTAAGTTTACCATTGCTAGACCTTATTATCTGGACGGGAACAATCATATGGGCGTTGGGATTTTAGGCGAAAAGATATACGGGAAACCATATTTTTCGGTTAAATTTGAGAGAGATTAGAAGGTTTTGAGGAAATTATGAGGTATATGAGTGAAGGTAGAGAGTTTATCACTATTTTTCCCTAACATCCTGCCTGATAGTAATTGGGATTCGAGCACAGTCCATTGCGGTGCAAGTCTGTGATCGAAACCTTCACACTTACCAATCGGCAGAATGTTAGTGAGACACAGTGATAGCCTTATCCAGATGGCGAGTGAATGTATACCGAGTTTATGAGGTGACTTTTTTTCGCAATGTCAAAAATGAGTACAACGCAGGGTCCATCTTTCGAACTTCAGCTGCACATCTCTATCGAACGGAAAATGTAGCAGCCTCTCCCCGGTAATTATCTGTAATTTAACGTAAACAATATTCGAAAAAAAATGTTTGAATAAGTGGAAGATCACTGTACTTACTTGTGTTCCAAAGAACAGTCACGAACAAAAATATCAAAGACTTCATTTTGTTATCTTTGTGTCAATATCTTTAAACTGATTTTACCACGTTTAATCTCTGGACTCTGACGATTCAAACTTTCAAATTTGCCATGGTAATCTCATTTGAAGCTTTTACCTTTTATACTGTTCTCTAGGACCCAAATTTTATTGAGGGGGTTTTAATAGTTGACGTGGTCAAGAAACTTAGTTGACCTTGACATTGAAACCTTAATTAGTACGACAAACAATAATTGCTTGGGTCATAGTTGTCGGTGAGTAGACGGCTGTAAATTGTGGTTTATTGGTTAATTATTTTCAAATAATGTCTTTTTTACGATTTAGTTAAATGATTTTTTTGGTTTTGATGTGGTCTAATTGAGCAAGGAGACATGAAACTTATGACGCTTGTGAAGCTCGCGATTGGCAAATCCTTCACATAGTTTGGAGACCAAAATTGAACTTTCAAAACGTCGAATTCCAGACACTAAATGTTCCATAATAGTTTTGTAGACATATCAGAAAAGTTTTCCTTAAATGAAAAATCCCTATTCACTCATGGTTTTTGTATTACACGTTGTTTTTTTATAAGAACATCAAAAATGTTCTTAACATGTTCTTATTATCACCTTTTTCCCAATAGGGTGTTTTTGAGTCCAAGCCTTAAAATGTTCTTAACTTGTACTTAACATTTTGGCCAGCGAGACCTTATGTTCTTATATAGTTTGTTCTTATAAAAAACGTGTATCTTTATTAGTCTGTGAAGGAGACAAAAATGTTACTTTCCAGGTACATTAAGCCTCTAATTGTTGAGTGGGCTTGCTCTTAGAAATGCCAAGAGGTCTATCTGTATTAAGAAATATTTTCAATCGAAAGATTTTGAATAGTTTGGACTGCAATTATTGTGTGGGAAGGTTGAGATAGACAGTTAAAATCGGTAAGGAAGCCAAAAGATCAGACCCCGTTTTGGAAGAATTTTAGAAAAATTTCACAATGTTTATACTTAATATGTTTTAAGGTCGTGAATTTTACACTCATTCTATCACCTAGTTAGAAACTCATTCTACAGTAAAGAATTTTCCAAAACTGTATTTGAGGTCCTCTATAAAATAGCTTTCGATAAATGTTGGCTCTTGTTTTCCTTTTAACCTTACATTCCTTTTGAACTGTAAGACATGCAATGTATGCAAAAGTGACACTTTCTATTGAGATTAACTAAAAAATCTGTCTCTGACTCTTCTTTGCTATACTGTTGTTGGCGAGAGAGTCAGGATTTAGCAAGTGATTTTTCGTCAGTCTCCACCTACGTATGTAAAGCTTGAACGCATTTTCCAAGTTCTTGGGATCTAAGTTTCGACGTTTTCACTTTTAAATACTCGAGGACAATCTTCCAGTATGGAAAAAAGGAAAAAACAGAATCCCGTTGGGAATGAAAACGAAATAAAAATAACATCACCTACTTTGATAGGTTGGGATCGTAAATTCTATCGTCACTTACAGTATTTTCCAGTAAAGAAGTTCAACAGGGTCTGGGATATGGGGTGTTTAACACGTTCAACTGATAATGCTTAATATTTTAATTTTAGGGCTTTTTAGACCGTGTTTTACAAAAGTCAATTTAACATATTTGCTGCCGAGAAAGATCAGGGAAAATACCCGCCGCACTGCAAAAGGACATAACTTTTGAAACAGCAACTTTTGCTTGCTTTTCCAATGCATCTTTAGCAGAATCTGCGTGAACTTCTGCGTCGATAAAAGTATATTTGTAGCAAAACCTAGGCCACGGGAGCGTCTGAAAGTCAAACTTTCGATGAAACTCCAAGTGGTCAATTTTTTCTATCACTGAAAGAATCCCAGGAGTAAACGCGTATTAGCACGTTTAAACTGTTCAAGCTACAATGTTTAGTATTATAATTCTAGGATATTTTAGACCGTGTTATAAGAGTCTAAGGATTTCTGATACGAGAGGTACTTTGGCCAAGGAAAGTGTCAATGTTGTTTCAGGCAACGAAGAAAATTCTCTGACTCTACTGATGGTCTTCAGTATTTCTTGCTTTTTATTTGTTTGTTTATTTAAATTTTTTGAATTTAATTCTTCCATTTTTTTTTCTTTGCAGTAATTTTAAAATTGAAATCTGCCCAATCTCGTACTCAGCCACTTGCATCCATAGATTTATAAAGCCCGAAGGGCTAGATGTCGTACTTTATGCTATTGGATGCAAAAAAAGTGAATATCACAAGAAATATTGTTTCTATTGTTTTCAAAAATCCGCGAAGCTTCTGATTGGTCAAGCGCACTTTTTAGAAAAAGAACGACATCTAGTCCTTCGGGCTTTATAAAACTATACTTGCACCACTTTTTGATTTTACTGATGGACGTGATACAATCTTGAGGGCTATCATAATCATTAAAAACGAACTTAGGGACTGGGATCGAGTTTGAGATCGAGTATTTTCTAGCTTCATTGTTTGTGGACCAACGGTATGTGTGCCGACCATAGACCGACGTTTTTCAAACGGGACGTACGTACAGTTTCTTTAAATACCTTACAGAGCACCTCAGTGTACCTCAAAAATACACCCTAAGATCATTTTGACCGGTCGCCAACCCCCTCCCTAGACCCAGACCCTGTCTCAGGTGACGTTTAAAGGTAAACTGCTTTGTTATTTAGAAGAATTATTTTCCTGTCATAAAGTAGAACAATACTAAAAGATATTCCGGAAGGGCAAATGATTAGAACGCTATTTTGAATGATCGAAAATAATGCGAAACCGGTCGAAGGGTATCTTGATTTAATTCAAAGGAGATTTTCGGATTGTAGTTATTTTAATTACTCAAGTTCAGTTTTGTATTAAATACAGTGTGTAAATTTCCAAGGATTCAAGATATATAATAAATTAGCGCACTAGTTATTTTTCTAGTCTCTTTACTAGAGACAGAGAGATTTATAGGAAAAAGACTGGAATTTTCAAATTGAAAATCAAAAAATACACAAATGTTTGTCTTTGATTCTGCTCGATATGTAGACGATGCTACTCGATATGTTAAGCTCATTATTATCATTATAAAGATTTTAAACCAAAGCTAAAGAACGAATACCGACCAGCGGTGTTCTTGATATGAAAATAAAGATATTACAAGAAACATTATATAAATTTTACAAGAATATTGTTAATCCATTTATAAAAGATTTTTAACAAGTCAACTCTTCATCATAACTCGAACGCAAAAAGGAAATACAGTTGATTCTCTCTAATTCGATCTTCAAGGAACCACTAAGAAGAGTATTTTATACGGCAGAAAGATTCGAATTAAAGAAATTCGAATTAGAGAGAGTTGACTGTAGTAATTGTTCATATTCGAATTACGGAGAGTTAAGAGTTAAGTTTAATCAAGAGCTTTTAAGCTTTCAGGTTTTTCTGGGAAAAGGTAGTCTAAAAGATTACAACGCCCCTCCAACAACATCACAACGGACCTTTTAAGCTTTCAGGTTTTTCTAACATTGATAAAAAGTATTTTGTTTCCATAAAAGCTTTAGCATCGTGTCTGACATTTTTACCACTATCATTTTCAATCCATGATAAAGTGATGTACGAATAACCTTCAGTATCCTCTGATGTTTCAAATGTGAAGCCGACCAATCTGAAAGAACCTACTTGACATTTTGAGGTCTGGGCGCCAATGTTCGATTCTTTATCTTCAAAGAATGAGGAAGCAGCCATTTTGAGATATAAGGCATCAAACTTGGACTTAATTGCGAACTGAAAAATGAATAGATTACAACATTGATTACGAGAGTTCAAGAAAACTAATTCAAAAGAGATAATACTTATGGACGACTTCATAACTTTGTGAAAGGGCTTATTATATTAGTCTTTTAGATATGAAAGCTAATTCGATAAAATTTTGAGAAGATCAGTGTTAGGGTATTTCCAGAGATACTTAGGATTTTGATCGCTTTGTAATATTTTTGACAAATTATTGATATTTTTTTTCTCAAAAACTTTAAGTTTTCCAGTAGAAATGAGAGCTTTCTTTGAAATTTGGAAATTCTTTTAAAACCCAACATAGAAGGAAGAATCTTGAAGACTTACGGTACTATCATGACAAGTTGTTGTTTCAAAGTTGATTGAAGATTTCTCCAACCAATGACCGTAAGATTCAAAATTGAATTTCAAACCATGTAGCAATTCAGATTTCAATTTTTTATCATCACAAGAAAATCGACCACCTTCTACTTTGATATAATATTTTTCTTTATGGTCATGAAATGATGGTCCTCTTTTGTCACCGTGATATACTGCCATCGTGAGCTGTCAAAGGAAAATGGACCAGTTGAAATTAAAAACATTCTGAGTAAACAAGTCCATCAGAAGTAGGTTAACCATGTCCCCACCATTGAGTTTCAAGCCCGAAGGGCTAGAGGTCAATCTCTAACCTTTCTCAGGCAAGAAAAATTGAAGCCTTAAAATATGCGCCGTATTTTTGATGACGGATTGAATCTAGCAATTCCTTTGTTTTCGAGTGATATATTTTTCAAAATGAAGCGGTAAATTTTAGTTTCAATCTGTCATTTGTGTAAAAACCAGGCGGGTCGCTCAAGGCCGCGCAACTTTGGTAGGATTTGTTGGCTTCAAATCCTACCAAGGAGATTGACCTCTAGCCCTTCGGGCTTGAAACTCAATGGTCCCCACTGTATTTCTTTAGCCTTGACATATTTTAGCCTGTTCCGTTTAAAACTCACAGATATCTTATGTAAAACACTAGATAGAGCTAATCCGTCCCTGTTTGAATCAAAATAATGCTTCACCTGCCGTTGCTTGGGAAATACAGATTAGCTCTATCTAGTGTTTCATATAAGATTTCTATGACGAAATTAGCAATGTAGGCCAATACAATTAGTTAAAAGATTGCATTGTAACAAGGTAGAGTCCAAGTTTTTAAAAGGTTTTCAAGCCAGTGGGTTTGACTGACACTTCCAGCATTTATAACACGGGTGTGTAATTTATCGTTCTTTAAAGCCGTATGCCGTTAATCTTCTCAACAAATAAAGAGGAATCAAACAATCTGGGTCGGGGTTGTGGGCGGCGAAATTTGTCATACTTTTTTACAATTTGTTAGCAAATGCAGGAATCGCAACTTTGAAGACCTCTAGCAGAGGGGGTTCTCTCGAAAAGAAATTAAATTTCGCGAGATTATATTTCGCGAGCGAAAAAAATTGCGACATTTTCTAGATTTAATTTCGCGAGTCAGAGTTTTGAAAGATTTTGCGTGGATTTAATTTTGCGAATAAGACTGAAAATAACCATTGGACTGGTTTCTCCGCCGAAAACATGATTTCAAAAATTTTGTGGTGGATTTAGTTTTGCGAGCCAGGAATCTCACGCGCGTTTTTGCGAGTGTTAATCTCGCGGAAGTTAATCCGATTAAAAGTATTCACTCACCTTAGAGATTTTTTTAATTCCTTTCAAGATTGGGTCTTTATAATATACCATATCTTTAGACAGCGCAAAATGTTTTGCAAATCCTGAAAATCCATAGTCAACCAATTTGCGCGCTGAGTTCGATTTAGCAACAAACTTCCCGGACCAATAAACATTTCTTATCTCAAAGGAGGATACAACGGGAATACCAGCGATGGTTGATTCATTTTCAATTAAGATTACACTTTTTGATGAATCTTTCTTCTCATTGACTAGTATGCTGTAGTAGTAGTAGTGATAATTATCGTTATTCATAACTGCAACTTTTTCTATATCTGTAGTAGCTTTATTTGCGCCATCCCATTCACCAGTTTTTGACATGTATTTATGAATCCAGGAAGGTTTAAATACTTTAAAAGCCACAAGGTCAACCCTCATTCCCTGATTGGTAGATGCGACTACGGCATTTGGAATTGCTCTAAGACTAGGGCATGGATAGTATTTGCCTATAGCTGCAAGTCGCCATTGTTTCTGTCCTGTTGCTGTATCAGTTTGGAGATGTAGAAAGAATTTGGTAGCCGTCATTATATGTTTTGTTTGGAACTTCCATCTACCTTTAAATTGTCCCAAATAGTAGTAGGTTTTTTCTTTGAAATTACTTGATGAATTGTCTTTTGGTTGGCAAATAACTTTTGGTTTAAAACTGGATGAAATTCCGGTGATGTTCAAGAGATTCAACCGTGGAATGTTATTCAACGTCTCGCTATATTGATCAATTTCGAAGCCCTTTTCGGATGATTCACAAACGAAGAGTTCCTTCTTTTTCTTGTCAATGTGAGCTCTAAACAAAGGCCATAAGGTGATTTCACGGCCTGTATAATTTCTCGATGCTAAGTTGTTGACTGAAATTGTCAAGATATCTCCAGGAACTGTAAAATAGAAAGCATAACTTATAGCAATCATTACATTTCAGCCAACCCCCCTAATTACCAATCTTAAGGGAAGAAAACTATTCCTTTTAGACATCATTTTTGAAACACCTTGTCTTTGATTATCGATGTGATATCTGAGTACAGCCATACGGGACAGGGGTTTGGAGATGAATAGTGAACACTAGGTTTGTTTTTGGTCGAACCACGATGAAAATGGTGATTTGAGATTTCTCTACAAAAATCTGTCAGAAACAACCTGCGCTCTAATTGGGTTTAAAATCAAAAGTGCTCGGAATTCAAAAGGGTTGGAATATTTAAAATTGTAATTTTAAAGGTGACATTTCATAAAAGATTGGACATTAATATGGGGTAAATAGAGTGACTTTCTTCTGGAAAGCCGATTGGATACAGGGATATTTCGTTGATCTTTCTGGAAACCTAGTCTAGCAAGCTAGACGACTAATTTATACATAGTAGAAATAAAGCAAAAAGTAATGAAGGGAACAATTTTAGTCGTCTAGAAACCTTTGTGCACTAACTCCAAACAAAAGAAAAGTGTCAATATTGCAATTATGATTTTTCCCGCTCAAAATAATTCTTGAGAAAAAAAATGTGTGTGGATTTGTATATTGAAAGTTTTTCATTTTGAGTTGATTTCGTTTTGAGAGTTTGTTGTTGCTTGATAAATTGTTTTCTCGCTACGCAAGTTTCTGCGTAGCTAGCCGGGGTATTTATAAGGCTGGAACACCGGATTCTTCCAGTCGTTTATACAAACTAAATCCCGTATTATATTATTAGTATTGGTATTATTAGTATTACACGCATTATAAACGACTCCAGTCTACTGGAAACCTTATTCAAAAGCAAATTCAATATTTGCCACCCAAAGTGGATTAATTTACGCGATTATTATATTTCGCGAGTTTTACTTAATGCTCGCGAAAGTTTTAGAACCAGGACTTTTGCCAAAATCTATCGGAAAACGAAAGATTTGAGATTGCTACCTTATCCGGGTCGGAACTTATTAAAAAAGCGAACTGAAATAATCGCCAAATGCCGTCACAGACGGAAATTTCTCCTCGAGACTTTCGAATAATTCTTATTTTGAATTGACGTCAGAAAATTTTTTTTGAAGACATTAAATTTTTATAGAACGTTTATTTCACTGAAGATTGCCATTCTGGATGGCATGAAACTTTGAGTATGAAATTAGACTAAATCGTTTTCTTTACTCGAACTAAAAAAATGAAAGAATTTACTAAAAAAAGGGTTGAAAATTTATCAATTTAACACAGGAAAAAATGATCTTATTCCAAGGTTGGAATTTAGAATTTTCCGATGTGCATTTTTCGGTTGACTTCTCTAGCCCTGGTATTTCGGAAATTGGCGAAGCAGCTTGTTTCGGAAAATGCTAATTCCCATTAATAAGGTATTAAATCGAGATAAATTGAAGGACTTACATGTCTGTTTGTACATTCTCGGATTACATTTATCCGCGAGGTCGCATTCAGTTGGTTCTGTAAAGTAAACAGTGAGACAATATTTTCAAAGAAAGTCCTATGTAGTGAAAACATCTTCAGAAGCGGTTTGTACGTCATCAAAACATTCAATTCTTTTTACGAATCTTTTTTTATGTTTTTACAAGTTAAATAAGTTTTAGAAAAATATATATGTCCAAAATAATTGCATTGCATACATCTGCATTATTTTATTATTCATAAATATAAACATATAAAAGCTTATGTTGCCGTAGCCTGTATGGGCGTTTTTATGTTTTGAAAAACTTGCCGTGTGTCGGTCTGTTTCGGTTAGCGAGATTCTGTGTCTCAGTTTGTCCCAGTTTTCTGGGACAAAATCCTAGAAAACAAATGCGTAGGAATGCTCTTTTTAGAAATGAAAGATACCATTGCATTGATGCGTTTAAAGTAACGTCACTTTAGTTTCGCTTCACAGACTGAATGCTAAAAATAGCTACGCTCTACCGCAGAGTATTCAGAGATTTGTGTAAAATAATCTGAGACAAGGAATGTTGCCTAACCGTAACAAAACAAACTTCGCGTTGTCTTTTCAATCAGCGAAGGAGAGTTTGGTACAAGCTAATGTTGCAGTGTTACCTGTATTTTCTTTACTTACCAAGATTCCAAATGGTGGCAATCACCAAAAATATCAGATATTTCATTTTTATCCTCAACCTGGATTTTAGAATCTAATCTAAATTTTTCGCTTCCTTTCCTTTGTATTATAGCGTTATTTAAAGCTGTTTTTTTATATACTTTGTATTTTTTGTTCATGGGATTTGGCCTTTTATACAATTCTTTTGAGTCTTGCGGTTCAAGAGTTTGCCAAAGTTACGTAAATATTCTTTAACCTTTTCGTCACTTTGAAAAGTTCAACTATCGAGTATCGAGTGTAGGCATCAGGTCAAGGTGTTTGCCAAGACAGTTTTGGCAATATCGTTTTGCTTTGACGATTTATTTGAGGGTTCAATGTCACCTCGAGGCTATGGATAATTAGCAATTATAAAGCAATTTTTTGCTAGAGACAAAAATAAACAGATAGAGTCGATATTTTACTTGGATAAATCCGTAATATGGGATATTTTAGACGGTCTTCCGACTATTTTCACGGGATCGACGGCCAACCGGCTTGGCCATCTAAGAGCTGGACTAAACATTGAGTTCAGTGAAGTAGGCTAGGAGCACTTGGCAAGGTCGCCATTTCGAAAGAATGAAAATCCAATCAGCTATTTAGCAAAAGAGTAACATGGAATTGAAAAATGTAATTAGGAATGAGAAACCAACATGAAAAACAAAATGGCAATACCCTTTTTCAAAAAAAAGTATTGCCAAAACCATTTTCAAATTTTCTAAAGCATTTGGATTCTGGTGGACTGTTTTACCACTTTCCTCGCTACCCAATCTATCAAAAACCTGAATTTGACCATGGGCTAGTGTTCGATGTGTCATACAATTTTTAACCCGATAAAATGGCTAGTAATATTTGTGTAATAAGGTAATAGTGAACAACAATTATGCAATAATGACTTTTAATTGGATTTTTTGGTTTTCTTCTATCTTTCGTTTGGAGGTTTCTAAAGAGGTATTACGGTTAAAGGTACGTGCCAAGGATAAGTCCTCTTTTGAATGATACTTGAACTTAAAAAAGGTCAATTTGCCCACAGCCTTTTCAGCTGTGCTCGGTGGTCAGAAAGATACTTTTTATTGTTTGTTTTTTTCGCTGCAATTAATTTTTGCCGATCTCACAGATTTTGATGACCTCATCTGCTGTAAGAAAGTGATGGAAATGTGGACGAGAATGTCAAAATACACGACGAGGGGTTCACCTAAGCAAGATTTGGCACAGGGAACTTGCCGCTTGTCAGGGTTTCTTTTTTAGGCTCTGAAGATATCTAACAGGGTCAAAAATTTACTTATTTTCAAGCGAAAATTTTGGTTCTTTAACACAATTTTCAGGGTGAAAACTAGAATTTCTTTTAGATTTTTCGTTCTGACAGGGTTCCAAATTTACCAAATATTCATATCTGATAGGGTCCACTTTCCAAACTCCAGCGGTACGTCCCCGTCTGCCAAGGTCAGTACTCTCTCCGGGTGCAGGGCAAGAAAGGGTTCAAGTTACGTATTTCCCTCTTATTTAGCTTTCTAGTATTTTTTACTGAAAAGAATTTTATTCAATATCTCAAAAATACTTTTCGTCTAATAACCTATTCTTTGTATTTTTATATTCTTCCCTATTTTTTTTTACAAACTTTATAACTTTCTATATTTGTTTTCTTCTTTTGATTTTTTCATCAAAAAAAATTTCATAGGGTTTCATTGAGAGTTGAGATGTATATTTTTGATAATTTTTATCATTTTGATGTTAAGTAAACTAGAGGAATGTTTAGACTGTTTCAACGAAATTTAACAGTGCTTTAGATATCGCTTTATTTACCCCCTGGTTATGTATTAATTTTGGAATTATACTGTTATAAATTGCTCTTTGTTACGGGGGGAGATCTCTCTATCATTTTTGACTTTTGTCATCATATTTTATGAGAGTCTAGTATTGGTTTCTTGGTGATGCTTTAATCTGTTTGAATGATCTGGTTTGGACAAGACGATGTACAGTTTTCAACAAGTAATATACATACATATTTGTGCATACAGTATAAATCTGAAACGAACCTAGCGAACGCAAACTTTATTTACCAAAAAGTGCCGTTTTAAAGGTCTAAAAAAGAAATTTGCTACGAAATCATCGTTCAAAGACGCCTTTTGGGTGCTTTTTTGCTATAATAATCAGCTGCTTGGGGGGCGAAATTCGAATCAAAGAGAATATTTTACTAGACAAACTCAAACCCAGTCCCTTAGTTTGCTTCTTTATGATTCTGATAGCGCTCCCGAAAAAAGGTATACCCTTATCAGTAGCCAGTGCCTTCCCACAAACCAAATTTTTTCTTTGTTTTATTAAATCGCGATAAAAAAGTGGTTTTCGTCTAACAGGCTACCTTATCAGTAAAATCAAAAAGTGGTGCAAATAGATCTGCGTACGAGATTGTTTACTAGGCTCTCTACCCTTGATGGGAACTAAGTGTTAGCTCGAATTATAGAAAATTCGAATAATAGAGTCAACTTTAAATATCTATTTTTTTCTGGCTATTCCAACCCTCATTTTATGTTACTAGCCAATCAATACTTTTGCAAAAAAAGACGGATAAATATTAAATGATCGGTTTATAATTAGGTGCTTAAATCCTGCTGTGGTATATTCTCCTCTATTGCTCACTTCTAAAAGCTTGATATCATTTTATCCCAATGTTGATACGCTTATAAATATATCCGTACTTTTAAATTCAAGTACTTCTAAAATGTAAACGCTATAGTGGAGTAGGCATTTCATTGGTTCGATTTTTCTTTGATGTCATTACAGTGGAGTATCCATAAGTCGAACACGGGGAACACAAAATTGTTTGAGATTAAGATATTTCAAGATATGGAGCATGTTTATAAGGCATTGTTAAGTGAAGGGACCATAAACCTAAGGAATTAGGGAGACATTCGAGTTGTTGTTTGAGGCTCAAATTAAATAGACTCAACAACTGTTTAGGAATTTCTTTTATGTCATATGATTTATGTAAGCCAAATTGTCCATTTTTATGAAAGCTGGTAAAGAGGTTGAAGATCATATTTTCCATGAATATGAAATGATTATATGCGTTTTACAGTAATACCTTATCGGGGAAAAGTGACGAAATTTTGGACAAGTGACGAATATTTTCCCCGACGAAAATTTTCCCCGATAAGGTATCGACTTTCTGCCTTCTCTTTCCTCAGAAAATCGACTGTCTAAAGCCAATGTGATGCCTTCTTTTGACGTCAACACAATGACTTGTTCTATCTTTTTGAAGCAAGGATTATAAACTGCCGACTTTCCGTGGATCTTCTACCGTCTCACACATTGAAAGGAGTTTCCTTTACAACGCCGTACTCTCTAGGCTAGACTTTCCATCGCTAACTTCATGACAGATAAAGTTTTTTGATTGGCTTAAATTTATACACGGTTCTCTATATCTTTTTTTGTCTCTTTCATTCAGATTATGAACCAATCGGACTCGTATATCACTTGGGTGAACAGTCAACTGGGTAAACGAGACAACAGTCGTCACGTGAAAGATCTTTCCAAAGATATGAGGGATGGTGTGGTCTTCTTGCAGCTGGTTGAAGTCATTAGTAAGTTTAAAAGTTTATCCAGTCAGCACACAACCCTGTTTCAATGTTCCTGCAAGGTGTTTAGAACGCTTAACTTTAAAGGGGGAAAGTGACGAAATTTTCCCTGCCGAAAACCCTTTCTGCTCAACTTCAAGGGAACTGTGACAAAGATTTTCCAAAAAGTTACTAAATTTTTCCTGATTTAAAACCCTATTCGGACTAGGGGGGGGGGGCTCTTTCTGTTCGGAGGTCAAACTATTGGCAACAGCTCCTGAAATCATAGAGCTTTTGCCTTGAAATTTTCTGTAAATTCCTAACTTTTATTTAGCTTCAAAAAAAAAAAAATTTGACACCTAAAAATTTTCACACCTTGAGTATGATGATATTTCTGACAGTAAGGTGTCACAAAAAATGATACTTTTCCAATACAAATTTTTTTTTAATGTCAAATATATCGTTTAAACCGTAATTTATTGAATATTTAGGATAAAATAAGCATTTTAAACTCAGGCAACTTTTTTCTAAAGCTTTTGTTAGAATACAATAGCTATTTATAAGAACAAAGGAAATTTTTGGTTTTTGCTCACTTTGGGCATGATGAGTGACGTCATCGAAAATTCCTTTTGTCAAAAGTTACCTTACGTGACAAAGATCTTGTGTGCCAAATTTCATCCGAAAAGACCCACTAGATCAAAAGTTAAGGGGTGGTACAGGAAAAGCCCCCCCCCCCCCCTAGTTCTGAACCGCCCCTAAAAGCCTAGGTTGAATAGGGTTTTAAATTTTACCGCCGACAAAAACTTTAACCGACTAAGTTTTCCTCTCAAAGGTATTATATTGACATTTATATTTTGGGATATTTGTGCCAGCCCAGTGCTAAAACTGTCTATTGCCATAAAAGCTAAAATAAACTTACTTCACAGGACTGTAACTTTTTGGACCTACCCCGGTGGAGGTCCTATAAATTAACCTTTGTCCGTTCGTCTGTTCGTTCGTTCGTTCGTTCGTTTGTTATTAGCTTTCCTCATGATTGGCTCGTTAGTTTTTTCTGATTTTTTGCACAAAGATGCATAACTATAAACCCTCGAATGTGACGGAGCCCGATTTTCAAAAAAAAATTTTTTGGGCAAATTTGGGCCAAAAAACGGCTAAAAAACGGGTTTTTTGGACTTTGTGAAAAATTAGGTCGTTAATTTTTTCTGATTTTTTGCATGAAAGTAGGGTACCATCGTAGGTAAAAGATGGCTTAAGCGAATTTTTGCAAAAAAAATTTATTGGCTCAAAAAACGCATGTTTATCTATAAGAATCACTATTAATAAGCATACATCAATGTTCTTAGTCAAATTACTCAATTTTTTTATGAGATTTTTGCTCAGGAGGGCTTACTTTTAAAGAATATGTGTTTCGACATGAAATTTTGGTTGCTTGGCGTGTTTTTATAAAATAACTGGCCAAATTCGATATTTTTTTATAAGCACATTATCAATTACTTAGGTATTAGCTTTTCTCGAGATTGGCTCTTTCATTCTTTACGATTTTTTGAACAAAGATGCATAACTATAAACCCTCGAATGTGACGGAGCCCGATTTTCAAAAGAGATTTTGGGCAAATTTGGGCCAAAAAACGGCTAAGAAATGGGTTTTTTGGACTTTGTGAAAAATTGGATCATTAATTTTTTCTGATTTTTTGCAGGAAAGTAAGGTACCATCATAGGTAAAATACGGTTCAAGCAGATTTTTGCAAAAAAATTGTAGTTGGCTCAAAAAACATCATAGGTAAAACACGGTTCAAGCAGATTTTTGCAAAAAAATTGTAGTTGGCTCAAAAAACGCATGTTTATCTATAAGAATCACTATTAATAAGCATACATCAATGTTCTTAGTCAAATTACTAAATTTTTTTTATGAGATAGATGTTTTTTTTGCTCACGAGGGCTTACTTTTAAAGAATATATGTGTTTAGACATGTTTTTATAGAAAAGCTGGCCAAATTCGATAATTTTTTATAAGCACACTATCAATTACTTAGGTATTAGCTTTTCTCGAGATTGGCTCTTTTATTCTTTATGATTTTTTGCACAAAGATGCATAACTATAAACCCTCGAATGTGACGGAGCTCGATTCTTGGAGAAAAAAATTTGGGGTAAATTTCAGCCAAAAAGAGATGTTTTTTTGCTCTCGAAGTCTTGAATATGAAAGAATATTTCAAGAGCATGAAATTTTGGTTTCTAAACGTGTTTTTTTATAAGAAACAAACGACTAATTTTAATAGATCGTCACTATTTGTGTTCTGAATGATTGTTTAATGGTCACGCTTATGTAGATATCAATTATATATGTGTTAAATGCATAACCAGGTAGGTCCATAAAAGTATCACTTGTTATCTAAGAAAAATACGGAAAACCTAAGCACATATTAAAAAAATTGTTCAAATATTTTATAAAATGTCATGTCAAAAATCTTCTTTTTTTACCCTACTTCATTTTTCAATTTTTCAAAAGTTTTTAACTTTTTACATTAGACACGACACGCTATAGAAAAAATTGGAACGTGCTCAGATTAGTAGGATAAAAAGTTAAACTCGTGTTAAAATATCTTTCCAACGGTGTATAACGTTTTGATATATCGGAGCTGGAAAAGTGTTAAAAAAGGTTTGTCTTTTGAGACAGTGTTCAATAAGGTATATAAAAGGCAAAGTTTCACTCTGGGGATGGTGAATTTACATAACCACTCACTAATGGTGTCATTGTATTTCACTTTCGTACGTAGGCGATTCAGAGCAGCAAATATTGGATCATTCACAACTTTCCATCAACGATATGCGATACAACTTGAACAACGTTTTACAATTCTTGTCCAACAACAATGTCAGGGTTCACCACATCTTACCAAAAGGTCAGTATTTGTGATAGACAGTTGTATGACCTTTGTACTAAATTTAAGGTCAATAGCTGGTCTTAACTTTTTTTTAAGATCTTATAAGAAAGATGAGAGTCAATAATACCGGGGAATCATCCATGCCTTCTTAAATACTCAAAAACTTTCCTTAGGTAGTATATAAGATTGCTTTAACAGTATTCATGATATGCATCACTGGAGAGTCTTCCGAGAAAGTTTTCAACCCAATACGTCACTTAAATAATAGAACAAGTGCATACCATGAATAGGTTACGTTACGTTACGTTACGTTATGAACGCTAAAATATAGACGTGTTGTGTTTTACTGGTATGACATCGGCACGTTAACATTGTTCTTATTTCCCATACAAAGTCTCACATGTCACTTTTAGAAATCATCGAGGGAAATCTAAAGACCACCATGAGATTGATCCTCGCCCTTGCCGCCCATTTCAAACCAGATTCCTTTAACTATAACGCCCTAAACAATAACACGAGTACGCCCTTAAAGACGAACACAAGTACGCCCGTCAGTAAAAGCACGAAGAAGAAATCTATGCAAAGAGCACCATCACTCGTTTCGCTTGCTTCAGAAGCGGCCGCTTCACTAGCTGAAGCGAGCAAAAATGCGTCGAAAGGCGGGTCGACTTCAAGAAGTAGCAGAATCAGGTATGTGATTAAATAAAACGACCTAAAAGAATTAAAATTTGCCTCTTAACCTTTCCAACACGCAACATTTTTTGAAAAATGTGTAAATTTCCAACTTTTTTTTTTGAAATCTAAAATTTCAAATTGGTATAAAAGTTCAGTTGTAACTTTAGAGTTAGACAATGATTTCGGTACCGTAAAAACCTTTCTAAAAACCTTTCTAAAAGCGGTTTATGTCCTTTTAAATCAAGTGGCTAGGAGTTATAGTCTGGGACTCGGTATTTTGGCGAATTCAATATGTCTATAAACGTCTGCCGGGTCTGAAAGTGTTAACACTTTATTTGACGCCGGATGCAGAAATTTCTTAGAGCTCCTTTTTTCCCTTCTACAAACCGTGAAGATTTTATGGCGCATTTTTTCCCGCTCAAAAAAAATTCTTTAAAATGAAATGTGAGTGGATTTGTGTGTTAAAAATTTCATTTGAGTTGATTTTATTTTGAGAGTTTGTTGTTGCTTAATAAATTGTTTTCTCGCTACGCAAGTTTCTGCGTAGCTAGGCCCGGTATCTATAAGGCTGGAAAACCGGATTCTTTTCAAATTTCAATCAAATATACCACGTGGGCTAACATCAATCAAAGCTCACGCCATAAACTGATATAATGTAAAACTTTTATGAGTTGGTTCAAAAATATTTCACAGCTGGATATAGACTAAAATATTTTTCCTGCTACAGGTAGAGAATGAACACTTTTTTTTATAAGAAAGTTTTTTCCTTCTGTCACTAAAAGCAATTTTTGGAAAAACTTTTCAGGGAAATAAATACTTTTGGAAAACATTCTAGGGCTTTTTTTCAATCAATCCATATTTTTAGCTATAAAAGTATGAAATATTTGTGACCATCTATAGTAGTTATCCACAGATATTACTTTCCCAGATATTCGAGGTCTTTCAGAATTTGACGTAATCTTAAATTTTCGTATAAGAACATTTTTACTTCAAAACCAAAAAATTTTTTTTACAAACAATGAATTTTCCTTGTAGTTATATCAATATCATATAGCTATAATATCAATTTTCATAAAAATTCAAACATCACTTTTATATTCAAACACATCATTCAACGACAGGTTTTTCTATAATTCTCTCTTCGTCTCCGCATACGGATTAACTGTTAAAATTCCTTAAAACTTTCTCACTTACATATAAAAAAACTTTTTTAAGACTAAATTTTTATTCAAACTGTTTTAAAAGCTTCATTGATGGGATTAGAGGGAGCTATATTTTGATGATGGGACAAATTTATGTTTCATATTTTGAAATGTTATAAGTTATAATCATAAAATATTTTGGTTATTGGTAATTCATTAATGTATTTTTATTTGGCAACTTCTTCTCGTTTCGGACATCAATTTCAAAGGTAATTCACTAGCATTGGGAAGGGCGCTTTGAAATGCTACTCAGATAATCAGCTACTCCAAAATTCTATACTTCTAGCCAAAAAAGAAATGGTTAATTTAAAATTGTTTAGTCCGCCGCTCAAAGTGATAATAGGTATTTCCGTTCGCCGCAAAATAGGTTTTAAGTCTTTAAAAACAAATTCAGGTATTTTATAAGGGTAAGAGCAAATTAAAGAAAATCCCAGCCCTATTTTTCAGAAATGACTCGAAAAATGCTGAATTTGTACCTCATTTCAACCTCATTTGTACCTCATTTCAACCTCATTTCGACCTCATTTCAACCTCATTTCAACCTCATTTCAACCTCATTTCAACCTCATTTCAGCCAATAAGAGAATAAAGGAAGCATGAAAACAATGTAAAATCGTTAAGTCTGAAAATTATGAAAAAATAAGAACAGTGATTCTCAGCCAAAATTTACTGGTTCATATTTCAACGCTATATTTTTCTCTATTTTTCCTATTAGGAAGCAGCAATTATTCGACAGTGTTCCACCGAAAACAAAACATGTATCTCAACGCCACCAGCAATCGTCCAATCAGTATCAAGCTTCCAAAAGCTTCACAATGCCTTCATCATCTTATCACAATCGGTCAGAATCAACACCCCCACCCTTTGAACGCCCAAAAACCTTAAGGGGTGAAAGTTGCAGCGCCCAAACTCGCCCTAAATCATTAAGACTTGAAAACACTCAAATTCCCGACTTACCGAAAAATGTCTTCAAACCGATTCGGAATGGTAGAATTTCCGTAACGGAATTTCCAACGGATGGATCAGAAATTAAAACGAAAATCTCAACTGAAGCTTCATCAACAAACATTGAAAATGTAAAAAGGGCCTTACTACTAGAAGATAATATATTACCTTCATCAAAAAGTACAGATATTGATATTGTGAGAAGGACTCTATTAAAAGAAGATCATACTTGTTTTTCATTGACAAGTCATGACAATGTAAAACGGACTTTAATACCAAACAGTGAATCTGAAGGAAGCGAGGTGCAAGATGAATTGACCGGTTTACACGATGACCTTCTCGAAGAATTGAGTGATGCAAAAGATGTCCTGCAACAGCTTCAAACCGTCGTAAGAATCTTCATAGAAAATGTTTTCCCAGCTGGTACACAACGTTGTTTCAACGTTAATCTAACGTTATATGGGCGTTGTGAACGTTAGATAAACGTTGAAACAACGTTGTGTGTCAGCTGGGTTGTAAACTCTTTCTAAGCCAAACAGCACACAATGTTGTTTCAACGTATAACTAGAATTCAACATGAATGTTATGGCCGTGAGATTGACGTTACTCAGACGTTTTAGTGTCATATGATTACTTATTTTTCCTCCTAATTAGCGATTAGTGATTTGAAGCATTTGGTTTAGAATGGGTTAGGCCGTTTTGAAAGCCTTTAGCAAAAATCATGTCTGAAAATCAGCGATTCAATTCTGGTGATTCTGTTTAGAATAAAATCATACTTTAGATGATCGAGGACCTGGCACAAAACTTAAAGTTCCAAAATATTGAGCTATGTTTATAAACCACTATTTAAACCAATTAAAAGATAATGTCTACAGAATAATACAACCCTTTTATATTACTCCATTACAGTATAATACAATGCAGGCAGGTCCTTTTATATTACTCCATATCATATTTTATGCAGTTGATGAACGGACGAACATCGGAAGAAATGTTGGGATTAGAATCTCCGCGTGATGAAAGTTTCCAAGAACAATTGGTAAGTTCATTCATGATGTGCGGTGGCAAGTTGAAATTTGAAAAAGTTTCTTCTGGTGGAACATTAATAAATCCTTTTAATTCAATCAGAAAGATGCCAAGAATTTTGGTCAATTACTTTAAAAACTTTTTCGGGTAAAACTTTCTGTCGCGGGAAAACGCCTTTGTTAATTTTTTGAAAATCTTTGCTATCGTGGGTCTAATTAAATCGCTACTTCAACGGACTAGTATGTACACTACCAGTAATTTCTCCGTACAATAGCCTATTCGATCGATACGCTGATAACTATTGTCATTCTTTTACTTTTCTTTTCAGGTGGTGAAAAATATTATGTTAGAACAGATTGAGAATGAATGTGCTGATTTAAGGGTAAGAAAATGAATGTTTCTTGTTTTCCCTCTGAGGATACAGTGTTAATTTTATAAATTACCAAATAACCACGTGATCAACTTTTTATTCAGACACTTTCCGCCAAATACTTTAATCCATTCACCAAACTCAGACCCCCAATTGTGTTCTGGTCTGTAAAATATCAACTAGACAAGGTGGCTGAACCAAAATTTTACAGATCATTAGGTTCTATTGCATAAGAACTCGTAGTAAAAAAGTCACTTTCAGTATTTTTGAAAATTATTAATTTTATGACTCTCCTTTCAGCATCAATTGAACGAATATAAAGAAATCAATATGCGACTAACGAATGAAAAGGTACCCTGGTTTTCTCATAACATTTCCAGTTAGGTTATCAATCTCTTGAACTTGAAGATCTTTTCTTCGAATTTGTAAAGAGATGATTTGGAGGGAGTAAAGCCCTCCCATAAGCGGCGGGTGTATTGGTTTGTCAGGGTACCAATTTTTTTCCTTTAGGGAATCTCAACTTGCAATAACAGGAAAATAGACCATCATCTCATATATTCGTATATTTCATAGTTTTGAAATAATTTCCTATCCATTCCCTATCCATCTGTTCATGAAGCTTTTGAAGTTCTTCTCGGTTATTACGTTCACTAACCTTGGTTCCTACTCTCTTTATATTTTCATAGCATGGTGTTGAACTCCGTTTCTCACAACAAGAACAACTCATCTTATCGCTGAAATCGAAACTTTTAGAACACGAACAACCTAACGTAAAGAAACAAAGTGAACAACAGCTACAAGCATTGCTAAGCGAGAAAAATAACGAAGTTCAATTGCTGTATGATGAGTTGAATAAGCGAGACACAATCATTGAAAAACATAAAAACGAATTGGACTCGATGAGTAATGATATTGTCAACAAAAAGCGCTCAGAGGTAGGAATTCTTTAGGAGTGACAACACGAAAACGTTAATAACAGATAACAGATCATCCATTCTACTATCTACCTCTAAAGCTAGAAGTCGATTATTTTGTGTAATCAGAACCTGCTCAGAGATTTATGATTCCCGTTTCATTTTAAGGAAAAATTAGGAGCAGAAGAACTAAAGTTCGATTTATCAGAGAAAAATTGAAGAGAAATTTTTCTCGACATCAGAAAATTGTCGCCATATAAAATGAGTTTCAACCAGCGATTTGCGTGATTGCGTGAACAAATAAGGTTTTCTGTCCAAGTTTATCTGGTATCCGATGGTGGATTGGCGGCCGTCCACGCTAAAGCTCCAAAGGAGCGGGCAAACTTTTTTTGAGCTTAAGCTTGAAAATCCTCAGGTCATTCGATGCAAAATCCGTGACGGTGTTGATAATTCCATAATTGGATGTTGAAAATTCTCCCGACCTTCAGAGCGTGTCGGATGAAAATTCTACATCAAGTGCCAGATACGTTCAAGCTCCAATCAACATGAGTTAACTCTATACATTTATTTTATTTCTTCACAGGCTAGCTTGTATGCCAAACTCGAATCTAGCGAGTCTATGGTCAGCTCTTTACAACTGCAGCTTCGTGAAGCCACGGAAAACCTTCATCTCCAAGGCAATAATACCCAACAGCAACGTAGCAACGATTTTCGTGTCCCTCAACATGAAACTGACCCAAATACCACGAAATTACAAGATGCTAAAGTACATCGAATTAAACAAAAGGTCAGATCTGCTTCAAAATCTTTTCATATATACCATCTCCAATACTAACGGAAATTTAAAATTAATCATCCTTCTAACGGATGATGGGCGTAAGTGACATTCCAATACACAGATTTCTGTAAAGCCCAAAGATCTAGATAGAGTGCTTCGGCTGAGAGTGCGCCGTGGTTATGTAGGAAATCCTACCTAGGTCACGTAATATTACAATAGAATTCCTGCGCTTGACCGATCAGAAGCTTCGTGGGTCCCCTAGAAGTCTTTTGCGATGCTTGGAAAGCTTATAGCACGACATCTAGCCTACAGAAATCTCTGGATACACTCCTATACAGCAATTCTTTTCGACTGGGTGAAGTGTCAAGATCCGTACGGAGATTATAGGGGGGGGGGGTTTTCAGGGGTCTTAAATACCGTCATACCGACAAAATTTTGGGTCAAATACCGTAATACCGTCGGCGAAGGAAGCCTAATACCGATACCGATATTATATTTATGTTTCTTTCGAAAATAATGAATTTTCAGTTATCAAATCTATTGTGTAGTAACAAATTAGAAACTGTACAAACAAGTCTTGTACTTTATGAGGCCCCCCAGTGAACCCTCAATTCAGGTATTCACGCACAAATTTTTGCCAATTCACCTATTCACGCGCAAAAAAAAACCATTTTCACGTTCACGCACCAATTTTGCTTTTACATCTTTGGTTAAACGATTGTGACCTTATTGGGCTAAATTTAACCTTTTTATGCATTATGGTCTCTTTTAAACAGATTGACCTATTCTTATACCAAACATATATACCAATATATAAAGTTTTTTGCTACTTTTGTGACCTTATTCTCGATATCGTCGACTTTTTAAGAGAGAAGGTGAATTCTAAAGTTTAACCCCCTATCGGGGGAAAGAAAATAAATGGAAATAAGAACGGGAGCGAAGCGAGCGCGAAAATTTTTCGACAATTTTCGCTCTCCTTTGTTATTGAAAAACGGCCCTAATACGCTATTGTTAGCCAAGTATGCCTTGTTTGGTCACACAATTTTTGATTTTATTTAACACTGACCATTTGTTGGCAGAAATATGCATCATGATGTTAACTATTTTTTAATCGTTCGATGCTGCACAAGATATTTTTAGAACTCCCTACTTTTACTAATTATTGAAGGAGTAAATACCGCCTTTACTGTCTCTGCAGTATCAGTGTATTGTATTGTAGTAGCAATATAAATAAGTGAATACAGATAGACGACCATATCATTTTAGTGCTGACGGAGAAAATTTTATCTAGACTCATTCGATTTGTTGGATGCAGTATTTGCATTACAAATTTGTCATTAAAAAAATGCGCCCGCAGAAAAAAAACGAAAATATTTGTTTAGATATCGTAAAGTTTCACTTATTTTGAATAACCTCACCATGACAATAAGTCAATAGGACATCCAAGATTGTGCGAGCGAAGCGAGCAAGAAAATTTTACTGATTAAAATAGTGGAATAGACTTTTCTGCATGAAACTCATGAAGAAACTAAAAGGTTAATACCGAAATACCGTTTTTTATTGATAAAAATATCGAAATACCGACAAAAAACAGGCAATTTACCGAAACCGGTAGAAAATGAAATACCGTAATCCCGTCGTTTTTTTCTCGTAATACCGATTTACCGGGGGTAAAAAGGCTCAATACCGTCATACCGTAAAAGTGAAAACCCCCCCCTTATAGATGACGAAAGTTTAGACTTTTTCATAGTGTGTCAAGTGGCCCAGCTCTAAGAATACTTTGTATCTTACATTTTTAAGAACTCTTATTCCATATATTATACAGATTACAAGAGAGCATCACAATCTATCGACCACGTTGAAGAATATTAAAGGGAATTTCCCAAGTGACGATCCAGTTCAGCACGCATTCCAGAGCATCGAACACGTGAGTTAACATTAACTTTATAAAAGTTAAAACTAAAACCAAATCTGCAGTACAAACCTATCTAACATATTCATGATATGCACCACTGGAGAGTCTTCTGAGAACTTTTAAAATTTTCCACCCAATACGCCACTTAAAAAATAGAAAAAGTGACGTATTGGGTGAAATTCTCAGAATACTCTCCAGTGGTGCATATCATGAATACAACTAATTCTTGATATGCGTAAGTCAAGATTATGTCATTTTCCCTATCGGAAACACCCGAAAACACCGGAAGACTGTTACTAAAAGTAACAACACAGGGGTCAAATTCCGGTGTTTTTGGGTGTTTCCTATATATGAAAAATGACGCAATCTTGACTTAAGCATATCAAGAATACCATTGAAGTCTTTGAAAACCTTTAAACAAAATTATAGGAAAAGCTGTTTGATAATATCTATTCCATTTTTCTGTTCAAAGGCATTTTAGATGGGTTTTTATTTAGCCAATTGGATATTAAATTTATTAAATTGCATACAAAGTTCTTCTTTTTCTTCATTTAGAGCTTATCGTCTTTGATGGATTCTGTCTCCATGTTAGATGTCACCAAAACTCAACAAAAAACACAACAAGGACAATATCCCTCGAATAAACCTCAAACGATAAATTCAAGCTCTCATAAAAAGTCACACAAGGTAAAAATCATTCTTCGATTTCTTTCACGCTTTTTATCGTTTTAATCGTCGACGCTCGAGAAGATACGAAGTAGTGGCGTGGTGGGAAAATTTTTCTGGGGTGGCTAAGCAGAATTTGATCAAAAACATGATACTTGGATACTCGTTCCCGGAAAAATAGATTTTTCTCTTTGTTTTACAGTTTTAGTTTAGGGTCAGATTATCGGAGGGATTGACCTTGACGGCCAATGGGGACTGCTCGAGTTTTAAACATTTGGCCCATATGAATGTTTGCTAAATGTTGGACCCTGTCAGAACGAAAATGACAAACAGTAGACAAAAACTTAACAGGTTTCAAAATTTCCACCCTGAAAATTGTCCAAAATAACCAAAAGACGGCTGTCAAATATCTTCAGAGCCTAACAAAGGGACCCTAAACAGCGGCACACCCCCTTACCCAATTTTCCTAAGTGACCCTAAGTGATGGCTTAGGAGTGCAATTTTTACTTTCAATTACCAACAATAGGGGAAACATCACAAGTTTTTTTTTCCATTTTCTTTATTTTGGCCTATTTTTTCAGTGAGACTGGTGATGGGTGTATCCATTAAGAAAATGAATCTATTCAGAAGTCTACTCAATAATTGTCTTGCTAGGCATAATAATATTTCTCTCTTTTACAGACTTCTGACCAGTATCAAAGGTTGTCCTTACCTAAGCATCACTTATCACGATCGACTAGAACTAAAAGTAGCATCTCATCTGATTCAGGTAATCTACTTAAAGAAAATGTACTGGTGATCTGGTATTTGTTCACTAGTTCATTTGGAATACAAATAAGAATTCAAAGGTGTATACTCATGACATTAAAGCCATCTGTTTGTTATCCACACTATTTCAACAATCGTAAAAAGTTTAATTAATTACTCTCAGGTGCCTAATGAACATGTGGTCGGAATAAACGGGGGGGGGGGCTGAAAAAGTCTTCAAATCTTGATAAACGGTGGGGACCTAGTAATTACCGGGGGAGTGGAAATTGTACCTCTAAATACGATATCACTCTTAATTTAAAAACAAAACCTTTAATGCATAAATTTCGGACTCTCTTTTGTATAAGGGAGTGTGTGGTGCACGTTTGATTCACTTTTACAGGGTAAAAATTCAGTCGTTTTAGAAAAAACTAGCCGGTACCCGGCGTCGCACGCCGGTTTAGCTGTTGCTGAACGCATTTTAAAGTCCTTTGGATGTTGGGAAGCTGGCTTAAAATACGATGAAGTCAAAATTAAAGGGAAAAATGATCTTCAAAGTTTGACTCTGTCCCTCCCAGGTCACGTATCTTTTAACCATATTTTGAAAAAGATTTTTAAATTGTTGCAAAAATGATCAGAAAGGGCGTTATTCAAACTATACCATTTAGACCATTGCAATTAGATTTTTTTCTCGCTTCGCTCGCTTTACATTTGCCGTACTTGTTGATGATTAGGAAAACTTTGATGTCAAGATAAGAGGAGTGAAATTATAGACATGACACGAGATTCGTCGAAAAAAGGAAGCCCGTGGGTACTTAGGCAAGAGAAGGATACGGGCATGAGCCGTTCTTAAGGATGCCTTTTTAAAAAAGGCAGTCCCTGTAAGGGTTGGAAAAATCAGAAAATCAAACTTCAGTCCCACTAAGAGTCGGTAAAAATAGGGAAAAAAATTCAACTTTTTACCCCCAGAAATATAGAAATTTAATCAAATTAGTCCCAATAAGGGAAGTAAACTTCACAAAATTTCGCTTGTTTCTTCTTCTCTTTAGTCTCGCTAAGGGTCCAAGGGCCAAAAGTCAGGCAGCTAGGCGGCTAGGCACCTTCGTCATAACTTTTCGAATTCAACAATGAATGACTTAGATTTACAGCAATATAATTATCGACATAGATGTTTATAAGTCCCTTTTTACGAAGAAAGATCTCTTGTTTTACCGCCTTTCGAATGTATTGTTAATGTTGCTGTTTAGTTGTTCCAACAAACTTGTCTTGTGATTCTTATGTTTTAAATGTTTTAAATTTGTTCTTTTCTAAAACAGATTTTGTTTGAAAGATTTTCTTTTGTTTTGTTTTGAAACGAATTCGAATGTCTCAAATCAAATAAGGTCGTTAATTACATTCGAAAACATAAAACAAAAGAATAGAGAGAAAAAAAGAAAAAAACATAAGAGGCGGGCTCGGGCACGTCTGGGCAGATATTATAATCTATCAATCAAAACAAACTTATCGAACAACTCAAAGTCTTTATAAAACGGCGCGAATCTGATTTAACACATTTGTGGAGCAAGAAGCAAAAGTCATCTTTTAAAAGACCATTGCTTGCGAAAACGAAAGTGACACACAAAAAACAAACAAACCAACAAAAAACAAACTGACATACAGACTACGGCTATTAATATATAGAAGATCTTTTGTTAAAATGACCCAACTTTTTCAACCATTTCTACATCAGGTTATGACCACACAAACAAAAACAACACACTGGATGCATCTGAGCAAGTCAAAATTGTTTATTTTCTCGGCAAATCCGTTACACCCATACTCAAATCAAGTGACATTGGGTAAGTGAAGCTTTCAGTATGAACTGATCACTCGGTCAGTAAATTACAGTAGTGCACTAAAGGGTATCCTGGGGGGGGGGGGCAGTCAGGCAACTTGACCAACGGGTTTGTGCGGCGGTTAAGGGTATGTTTTTCAACCTAGTAGAAATTTAATGTAAGAGTGGACTTTTGATAAATGCACTTTAAGGGTGGAAATTTCAGCAAATTTTTGCCCGAAAATTATGATTTTTTGCTCTTAAAGAGTTGAAAATTTGAGAAAAATACAATTTGAGGGTATTAATTTCACCGATTTTTTGCTGCAGTGTAAGGGTGCGATTCTAAAAGCCAATTTTTCGCCGCCAATTCCGTCAGTTGATAAACCCACTACCGCCGGACGGTTGTCTATCACTCTAAAGGCTATGGTTGGTGGTTGGTTATTATAGTGTTTTTAGAAATATGAAAATTTTTGAATTTATCTTTTTGAAAGCTTGAAATTTTGGCAAGAGATATCCTTGGGATACTTTGGCAGAGATTAAATTTGGCGAATTTAGCGAATTTTGCCAAAATTCGCCAAATTAAATCCACGCTAAAATTTCCAAATTCGGCAATTCGCCAAATTAAATCCCCGCCAAAAATTGTTTTTTGGCCAATCGCCAAATTAAGTCCACGCCAAAATTTATCCACTTAAGGTACAAAATATCATAAAGTTTCACCCCAAATATTTCTTTCCTATCGTTAAATGATATCTTCTTTTTCATCACAGACTTGGTTACTTAACGTTACGTGATTTCAAAGAGTTGGTTAACAGACCGGGAAAATATCGATATTTCTTCAAATCGAAAGATAAAGATTTTGGATTTGTCAGAGAAGAGGTAATATTATTTCACGTTTTGTATAAGATTCCACATCCTACACTAAGATTTCTCTGTCATTTTTCTTTCGAAAAAGTTAGTTGAAAAATGAGATTTGGAAAGTTGGGCAGTTTCGTAAGATTTTCCGTAACTTTAGAAAAACACTTTTCCACTCTAATGTCGGTTATCCTGGGAAAAGTAGCACAAAATCCCGGACAAGTAAAATCATAAAAAAAGGAGAATCTTAGTCCAGGGAATGGCGGAGTCTTGTCTGCTTGATGGCTATTACTTTAAGCATAGTCATTATAAAAACACTGGTCTGGAAGGTTTTTGTCTCTTTTTATTGTTAAAAGATAGAGCTTACGTACCAAAATCGATTTATTTTGCAAACTTTTTAATCATGTGATTAGAAAATAGACCAAACCCAAGAGGAGATTTTGGTAACGTGATCAAAAAGTATGCAAATCGCAACTTGTCTTTTGTTTGTAACAAAAGAAAATTGAAAAGAAGCTAAAACGATACATTGCCAGACCGGGGTTATTTATAATGACTATGCTTTAAGCCTAAGACTGAGTTCTGTGTGCTTTTAGGTGGAAATATAATTTTTTGGACCTACCCCGGTGGGCTGTAGGTCCTATAAATTAACCTCTGTTCGTTCGTCCGTTCGTTCGTCCGTTCGTTACTAGCTTTTCTCGGAATTGGCTCATTAGTTTTTCCTAATTTTTGGCACAAAGATGCAAAATGGTAATGCCCAAAATGTGACGGAGCCCGATTTTCGAAAAAAATTCATTTCCGGCCGAAAATGCCGGAAATATGCCGGAAAAACCGGTTTTTTGGCATTTTCTCGAGATTTCATCATTAGTTTTTTCTGATTTTTTGCACAAAGATGCGTACCGTAAATCACCGATTAAGCGCCCCGCTTGAATTAGCGCCCCGCTCGAATAAGCGCCCCCCATTTAGTTCAAATAATTTTATAAGCGCCCCGTTCGAATAAGCGCCCCCCTTTGAATAAGCGCCCCCTCCAGGGAGGGGCGCTTATTCGAATTGGTGGCCTAGGCTAATTTCCGGGATAAGAATTTCTCTTCAGATGATTAACAGTTGAAAAAAATTGGAACAAAAATAAAAATCAAGGTCTTTTAGCTTTCTTTTTTTTTGTTTCTTATTAGATTTTTCTTTTATTCATCCTTTTTGGAAGTTAAGTTTAAGCAGATTCCGAATTTGTTGATATACGAATTTCTGAAATAAAAAAATAAGCGCCCCGCTTGAATAAGTGCCCCGCTTGAATAAGCGCCCCCCTCAGAGCCTGAAAAATTAAATAAGCGCCCGGGCGCTTAATCGGTGATTTACGGTATTAGCAATGCCTATAACATGGATTAGTCCGATTTTTGAGAAAAATTCTATTCCGGCTGAAAATGCCGGAAATATCCCGGAAATCGCCGTTTTTGCAGATTTTCATTGGACTTATTCCTTATATTTCGTTGTTTTTTCACACAAAAACATTATTTGTAGCAATGCCCACCATCAAGCATGGTTTAATTGTCAATAAAAGTGATTTTTGAAGCCGGAACTTTCTAAAAATCGCCGGAACAGCCTATTTTCGCCGGAAAAACGGTATTTCTTGAATTTCTCGAGCTGTACTTTATATTTTTTCATGAAATTTTGCACACTGATGCAAAATGGCAATACCTAAAATATGACAGAGCCTGATTTTCAATTAACGTACTTTTCCGGCCGAAAATGCCGGAAATATGCCGGAAAAACCGGTTTTTTGGCATTTTCTCGAGATTTCATCATTAGTTTTTTCTGATTTTTTGCACAAAGATGCGTATTAACAATGTCTAAAACATGGCCTAGTCCGATTTTTGAGAAAAAATTCTATTCCGGCTGAAAATGCCGGAAATATCCCGGAAATCGCCGTTTTTGCAGATTTTCATCGGACTTTTTCCTTATATTTCGTTGTTTTTTCACACAAAAACATTATTGATAGCAATGCCCACCATCAAGCATGGTTTAATTGTCAATAAAAGTGATTTTTGAAGCCGGAACTTTCTAAAAATCGCCGGAACAGCCTATTTTCGCCGAAAAACGGTATTTCTTGAATTTCTCGAGCTGTACTTTATATTTTTTCATGAAATTTTGCACACTGATGCAAAATGGCAATACCTAAAATATGACAGAGCCTGATTTTCAATTAACGTACTTTTCCGGCCGAAAATGCCAGAAATATGCTGGAAAAACCGGTTTTTTGGCATTTTCTCGAGATTTCATCATTAGTTTTTCCCTTCATCAAGCATCATTCAATTATCAATAAAACTGATTTTTGCAACTGGAACTTTCTATTTCTTTTTTCCCTACTCTCCTTCCCTCTCCCCATCAACTATCAATGATAAAATTTAAGGCGTTTTGCAATCTCGCTATAAACGCTATATTTTCTGACGTGATTGTTTTCATTTTTCTCCT
Source organism: Clytia hemisphaerica (assembly GCF_902728285.1). Classification (NCBI taxonomy): domain Eukaryota; kingdom Metazoa; phylum Cnidaria; class Hydrozoa; order Leptothecata; family Clytiidae; genus Clytia; species Clytia hemisphaerica. The sequence continues at coordinate 391,959 of NW_027104464.1, forward strand.
TATTGCTATCTAACTTTCATCATCAGGTAGGTCCATTCAGCATCTAGCTTGTTAGTTATTGATGCAGGATCGAAATTTTATAAATTGCCGCTAACAGCTTTAACTAACTTTTCTCCTTCACTCTCTAGTTGCTATACGATGAAGACTTGGTCCCTGGCTATGAAAACAAAATTGTCTCGTGGATTGAGAAGTTATCAGTAGAGGAGGTTTGAGTCTTTCTCCTAAGCTATAATTACAATTATAAGTCCTCAACAAATATAAGTTATAATTATTTATATTTTCTTACGAAGAATGCGTTTTTTTAAATTTTATTTTGGTCAATTTTAATTTTTAACGGATTTTACAACTAATGACTGATATCTTATTTATTTTTCTTATTTTTGTAATGTATATACAATAATATTTTTAACAAATAACGCATACTGGTGGCCTTGTTTGCTTGGAGTTTGTTATAATCGTACAATGTTAAAGCAATGAATTTTGGTGGATGCCTTTATTTTTTATTTGGGAATCTTTTACATGATCCTATCGTGAGTGTTATCATAATCATAAAAGAGTGAACTAAGGGACTGTGTTTGAGTTTGCTTCAATACATTTTTGATTCTACGTTTTGATGACGTCATCAACTGAAAAAGCCTGAAAATTCAGTTCCATATGAACTGAATGATATCTTTACATAGAATAAAAAATGTATCGAAGCAAATTGAGCTGCCTTGGAGTTTTTACAAGATGCTTAACTGATTGGTTATTTTTAAACAATAGGGATGACGCGTTGTTTAGAAAAAGTAATAAAATCGTTTGTCTCAACATTTAACGACCAACAGAGTCATCAAAGAACTTGTAAAAACTCCAGCTTGACCCAGCAAATTCGAACCCAGACCCTTAGTTCAATCTTTGCGATGTCTCGAGTTTAAGAAGGGTTTAAGCAAGAATTGACCCTTCATTTGGTCGGGAACCATCGAAAGAATCTCCTGGAGCAATGGAAAATTGATTTCAGTTAAGTGAAAAGCAATTATATTTCGATGACATCATTATGGGTCAGAATGACGTCACAAAACACTAAGTTTACGATATATATTAGTTTTAAACAATTTTAAGAGGTAATCTTACGTTTTAGGTCTTATAAATCCATATTTTTAGTGCGTGCTTAGAATATTTTCTTAAAAGTGACATGTAACTACCTATATTATATTGGACCTGATGATATCCAAGAAGAAGTGATACAGCTTGTTTCAAAGTTGATTGATACGAAATGATTTCAAATAATTTGCACCTTTCCCCTTTCCTATAGGCTGGTTGGAAAGATATCTAAGAGAATTTCGCCCATTAAATAGGTTGAATATAGTATAGGATGTTATGTGTTTAGTTTTACCAATTTTACACCAATTCCTCTCGTAGATTTCCTTTCTGACTGTGCAACAACCTAAACCGTTAACAATTTCGAGATCAGAACTTTAATAGGTAATAAAAGATGGTCAAAAGCCAAAAAGAAGTGGGAAGATACTTGTTGAAAATGTTTTTGTTATTAATAAAATTTTGGTTACAATGTTACGCTTTAATATCATTGCATCAACACGTGGCTCGTCATTGCAGGATTGAAATGGAAATGGAAAAATATTACGAAAATAACAGTTGAAATGTTCCAATCTTGGCTTTTATAATTAAAATCAAAGTTTTTCGATTCAATAATATATAATTCTAGATTTCAGTTGAAACTTTCGAACATATTGACATTATTTCGAGAAAAAAATTACATATCACCCGAATGGTGATCAAAGGATGGCAATCGACATTGAAACGTACCGAATCGAATATAATTAATCTTAACGTATCGCTTCTTGAAACGATTTCGATCAAAATGAACCATGAATTCCAATTTGAAAATCGAATTCTTCTTAATAAAGCCATTGTACTCTCGATTCTCAATGCTGAAAATTTTGACATTCCTGGCTGCTGGTGTTCTGATTCCTTGAGGAACATCAAGGATTAAGATTTCCTTGGTGAAACCAACTTCCATATTCCAACCCTTCATGGTGTAATTGACCGGGATGTTGAATTCCGCCCTAAAACCGTCCGGTGGAGTGTTGTCAATCATCCGAATGTACTGGTCACAATCGGGGTATTTGATTGCTTCAGATTTGGGTTCGGGGCATTGAAATTTCCCGAATTGGATTCCAGTGATTCCAATTTTCCCTGTCAACACGAAAGAAAATTGTTTACTTAGATGAATATTTAAAAGAAATATCTTCTTTTATTTAAACCCAATTTTAAAAAACATTTAGACTGAAATTTGGGCAAAAACAATAAGAACATGGTACGTTGTAATAACGTTGGCCCAAAAATTAAGAATTTGCTCACGATATCCATGATGAAAGGCAAAAAGACACCATTCTTATAAAAAAAAGCGTGTAGTATTAAGTCAAAACTCAACTGAATTTTTCTATAGGCTTGCTTTCGAGGAAAGAATCTCTTGATTGCTTGTGTTTTTTTAGTCTCTTAAAAAAGCTTTCTCGTTTTTTTATAAGAACAAACTACCACCATTATGGTATGTAAGAACAAAGGGCTTCACTAGAATATTATGAACAAACATTTTAAGGCTTTGAAAACTTTAAAACACTCAATTTATTAGTAAATTGCACTAAAATACTAACATAAGAACATTTTTGTGCTTAAAACTAGGTTAAGTTAAGAACATCCGTAGGCTGAAAATAATTTTGGGTGTTCTAATAAAAAAATTGTATTTTTCCCTACCTTTCATCCAGCGTTCGTGATGAATGGTCATATCAAGGCTGAAGAAACTATTCAAACGAAGTCTTCTCAGTTGGTCGGTAAATTTGATGAAAATTCGATACTCGCGATTATCGTTTGATACTCTACGTAAACCGTGATCACCTAAACAAAAATGAGATCCGAAGTTTTAGGAAGGGTAAAAGATTCTCTACCAACATACGCATCATTTCCTCTCTGACACAATCGTATTATAAGAGGGCTCATTTTATTTATTTTTTCACTTCCATGAGTCCCGGGTAGGCTCACAAAAAACACCAAAATAGAAAAATTAGTCCCTCGTAGGGGTCTTCTTAGAAAAATTGGGGTAAAAAGTAGAAAATTTTGTAATTTCAGTCCCATTCAGGGTCACTTTTTCCTCAAATTTTGGCAATTTTTTTCAAAAAACCAGTCCCACATAAGGGTCCATTTTTCGAACCTCAGCGGAGCACCGCCCTGTCGGTCGGCAAGGGTAGTACCCCCTCCCCCGGTTAATAGTTGCAAAAATACTATAAAGAAAATTTCTATGAGCTTTACAATTTCGAATTTTTAGCTTATAAAAACTATAGTTCAAAAATTATATTGACAACCTCACAGTTCCGGTGAAAATTTCTATCGAAATCCCAAGAGAGATGTTTGGTTAGGTGCAGTTTTTTCCATTCTCAAATGGGAATAAACAAAGTCAATTTTCCAATTGGGCTTAAATTGCAAAGTATTTTTACACCAGGGACAAAACTTTGGTCAAATTTTCCAGAGGGATTGGGGTTTCTGACACAATGTTGTATATTAGACCCTCTTCCACAAAGCAGACAAATTGCTCGCTAATGAGACGTGATTTCTCTTATTGACATGCAGTTATTGTTGGGTTATCGTAGTCCGAATGATGTTGAAATACACGTTTTTTTATAAGAACAAACTTTATAAGAACATAAGGCTTCGAGGCCCAAAAATTTAAGAACATTCTAAGAACATACTAAGGCTTTGGAGACTTAAAAACATGCAATTTCTTAAGAAATTACATCAAAATGCTCAAAAAATGCTGAAAATAAGAACATCTTAAGAACATTTTTAGGCTTCAAATCCAAAAAACTAAGAACATCCGAAAAGGCTTCTAAAATTTTTGACGTTCTTAGAAATAAAAAAACGTGTTCACTAAAAAGTCATTATACCTTCAGGGATATCCAATGCATTTAGAGATCTGTTGAATTTGAGAATAACATGACCATCTTTGAATAAATCTTGTGGATATGGTGTCATTTCTTGTAAAACTGGTAACTCTAACATTCCTAGAAAAAAAAAAGATTCAGTTCTAAACTAATGAAGTGGAAGCTTTTGTAATCCATGTCAATTATGACGTCATATCATAAATTACTTTTTCCATAATTTTACAAAAAAGGCAAAAACATTATTCGATTATTAGGCAGAATAGTAACAGTGAAATTTACATCCTAATACACTTCTTTTGAAATATAAATGCACCAAACTTATGTCCTTTTTTTGGACATACCATAAATTACACGAGGGCATTTGTAGACTTTTAGGTTTCTTTTTATAAAAGCGAGAAAATTTTTGATGAGGCTCGGCTGTTTTTATTTTTTCAAAACTTTTGGCCTCAAATTTTTTTATCCTGTTCTAATTCTTAGGAGAAATTTAGGTTGTTTCTGCCTTGATATTTTTATCGTTTCGATACCCTCAATTTGCCCGAAAGTCCGCCATTTCAGGCAAAGGATTGTTCTTAAATTGTTCTTATTTTTTGGAATTTTTGTGCCTCATTGTTCTAAAAAATAAGAATGTAAGAAAGCACACCCATAGCTACTTTTAGCTAATTTACCAACTGACATTTAATAACTGACAGGGTCAGCTTTTCGAACTCCATCGATTCTAAATTTTAGGTATATTATTCTGTAATTTATGGCCAAGTACGATGGAGTTCGAAAAGCTGACCCTGTCAGTTATTAAATGTCAGTTGGTAAATTTGGGACCCTGTCTGAACGAAAAGTTGAACGATTTTCTCATTTTCACCCTCAAACGTGGCAAAAATGACTAAAAGTACAGGAAAAGCTGAAAGATCTTTAAATATCCACCCTGAAAATTCTCCAAAATAACCCAAAGTCGACCCTATCAGATAAGATACACATCTTGAAAATCAGTTTGGGACCCTATCAGATATCATCAGAGCCTAAAAAAGGGACCCTGACCAGTGGCACATCCCCGTATCCAATTCTACCGAAGCCGTATCCCCCCCGGGATTGAGACAGAATATTGGACTGTTTTTTAGTCCGAAAAACGGAATTTAGCAAAACGTTTACCTCTATAGCCATCGGGCCATTCGTTAATAATATCCAGAAAAGCATGACATGGAAATTTCCCAACATCCCTTGCGGGCCTCGAATAAACAATCCCAATCAGTGACGAAACCAGCAACAAAAAGGCCGTTGCAAAATGCCCCATCTCGAGCTTATACTGATTGCTACGACTGCTTCGAGGGTGGCTTAAAAACGTATTATATATAGCAGTATTATGTAAAGTAATAAATTGGTGACAAATTTCAAGCTGTATAAATATTCAAACAGAGGCAGTGGTTTCCCTCTGTTATAAGAAGGGCTCTTCCAGAAAAAATGAATATGGGAGGGGTGGAGGATGTAAAATTCTTTGGAAATTTACCACCGGACATTGTAAATTTTGACCCATCGGACATTGTAAATTTTGACCCCCCGGACATTAAAAACCACCCCTAATCAGAGCAAGTTTTCCTCTAATATTTTGTAGATTTTTCACTACCCCCGGACAAAATATACAATATATCCTCAACCCCCCTCCCATGTACAAAGATTTTCTGGAAGAGCCCAGAGTAACATCTAATGTTTTAAGTATTAAGAAAGAAGAAAGAACTTACGATCCTTACACGATGAACCATAGCATTCCAGCAAAAATTCTCAAGAAATGCCAAAGTGTCTTCTTCCCTGCTCTTCTGTAGACCATATCTCAAATTTTAAACTGTATGACATATTCATGAATAAAATCATGAAATAATAAAGGTATACGGAGTCAAAAAAATTCGAAAAGCGAACAAATTAACACAAGAATTTTAGCCCCATTTCACTTTCCAGTATGTAGAAACCCTTCCGTGATTGAAATTTCTTCATTTACACAGCTCTTCAAATAATCTAGTTGCAAATATGATAAATTTTCAAACAATTTTCGAAGGGTTGATTAAATTAACACCTAACAAAGAACTTTACTATTGAAGGCAAGCTACAAAAAGGAGCTTGCACCCAGATAACATCTTCAAAAACCCAAAATAAAGTGTTGTTGATTTGGAGCTAGTATCTGTTAATTCAAAATGTACAATTAAATTTTACAAATTAAATCTGTATAACTGATAATTGTACATCAAAGAGGAAACATACTTTAGGCGTACAAACTTTCGCGAGCAAAAACTTTCGCGATTTTCGCGAATTTTGGCCCTTTTCGCGAAAGTGAATGTCTTTAAAAATTCTAGGAAGGGCCATTCGTGAAAGTTTATGCTCGCGAAAAATTCTTGACAAAATAGAAAATCTGTAAAACTTCAAAATTTGTATAAAATGTAACTTTTATGGCACTTTTTAGCCTGCTAAAAGACTAATAAGTCAAAGGACAAATATTTCAAGCCGATCCAAGAAGTATTTGTCCCTCTAAGCCATTATTTTATGTGAAAATTCTCAATTTGACGTCTTCATTCGCGAAAGTTTATGCTCGCGAAAAATATTTTTCCGTTAAATTCGCGAAAGTAAATGTCGTGAATTTCGCGATTTTTCGTCCTCTCGAAAGTTTCTGCACGCGAAAGTTTGTACGCCTAAAGTAGTCGAATAACATTTAAATTAGGAGGAAAACTTTGTCAATTTTGTAAAGATCTTTGTCAAAACTCTCCCTTGAAGTTAAACAGAAGATTTCTTCTCTATAGTAAGAGTAAAGTTTTGAACTTCGTTCCACAACCGTCCACCCGCATCACTTCCCCGAGCCAGCAACCATCTGAAGGTTTAAGATAGATCTCAATCAGCTTGTTGAATGTCCACATTTGAAACGACCTGATCGAATATAAGTAACTTCCATACCTTGATCCGCATCAATAAAACGAACTTTGAAAAATAAATTTAATTTACTTTCATTTGAATTTTCACTATCAATAGCAGAGCTTATTTCATGTTGGTTTTGTATAGCAAATTCTTTTGAATCTCTGGCGTTCTTCGGTGGCGTATAGAGTCCATGATAAATAATCAATGTTTTGACCGGACTGGCAAAATGTACTGTCATTCTATAACGATCCTTTGTAAGATTGGAAGGGATATTAAATCTTCCTTCGTATCCATCACTGAGGTTAGACATTATTCTAATGACAAAATCATCGCACTTTGAATAATAATAGAAGCTACTGGAATTCTGATTTGCTTTGGTTACTGTACTGCTCTGGTCATTTGATTCTTGTTCACTCGGTTCATCTGGGCATTTGAATTTTCCAAACTGAATGTAGACGATACCCAACTTTCCTATAAATAAATCATATTGTTTTACAGGAGCTGGAATTAAAGGGACATAAAAGTACTGACGAAATTTGTAAACAAACCGTATGCAGCTGGATACAAAATCAAAACAAATGTCACATGTCAAAATAAACATGCTATGCTGAATGGACCTACCTGATGATGAAAGTTAGATAGCAATGCGAGGAGAAAAATGAAAAAAAATCAGTCAGTAAATATAGCGTTTAGCGAACATACATAAAGCAATAAATTCATCATTGATTGTTGATGGGGGGAGAGGGAAGGGTTGCAGGGAAAAAATAAATAGAAAGTTCTGGTCGCAAAAATCAGTTTTATTGACAATTGAATCATGCTTGATGGTGAGCATTGTTATCAATAATGTTTTTGTGCGAAAAACATACAATGTATAGCAATGTACCCTCCCGGTTATTACCATAATGGCTTTATGGCAACTCCTGAACTTGGGCACAGGATGTACGGATGTGTGAAAAACATAGAAATATAAGGAAAAAATCCAATGAAAATCTGCAAAAACGGCGATTTCCGGCATTTTCAACCGTAAAAATTTTTCTTAAAAATCGAACTCGGCCATGTTTAAAAATCAGAAAAAACTAAATTTTCGGCCGGAAAATTTTTTTTTTGAAAATCGGGCTCCGTCACATTTTAGGTATTGCCATTTTGCATCAGTGTGCAAAATTTCCTAAAAGAATATAAATCACAGCTCTAGAAATTCAAGAAATACTGTCTTTCCGGCAATATAGGTTGTTCCGGCAATTTTTCCAGCTTCAAAAATCAATTTTATTGAAAATTGAAACATGCTTGATGGTGCATTGCTATTAATAATAATGCTTTTGAATGAAAAAACAACCAATTATAAGGAAAAAGTCCAATGAAAACCCAGAAAAACGGCGATTTCCGATTTCGGTCACAAAAATCAAACTGGGCCATGTCTTGGACAATATTAATACGCATCTTTGAGCAAAAAATAAGAAAAAACTAATGATAAAACCTCGAGAAAATGCCAAAAAAACATTTTTCCAGCATATTTTTTTTCGAAAATCGGGCTCAGTCACTTTTTAGGAATCATCATTTTGCATCATTGTGCCAAAAAAAACAGAAAAAAGTAATGAGCCAATCCCGAGAAAAGCTGGTAACAGACGGACTAACGAACGGACAAAAGTGGGTTAATTATTTAAAGGACCTCCAAAGGGGTACCCGTAGGCATGTCCAAAAATCAAAGCAAATATGGCTGATTTTGATTGTATACCGAGTTTATCGTTCTACATCTGCAATTTGAGCTTTACTAAGCTCATTTGACGTCGATCGATACTTAGATTATCAGCCGGATTGACATCAATCACTGTATCTCACCAACATTCTGCCGATTGGTAGTGTGAAGGTTTCGATCACAGACTTTCACCGCAATGGACTGTGTTCGAATCCCAAGCACTTCCAGGCAGGGGGTGTTAGGGAAATATGGCGATAGACTCTCTACCTTCAATCACTGATTTTGATTGTTTCAATTGTTTTACAAGTTTGTTTTGGACACGTGATTTTAATTGTTCGTTTTAATGACACGTGGTTCGCGCAATGTTTACATTTTACTACTTTTATGTCCCTTTATCAGGAAAATTGGTTCCCAAAAATTAGTTTCATCTATAATCAAGATTACTCTTATCAAATTCACCATTGTTTTAAAACGTACATAAGGTATTTAGATTCCACGAAATTATCTGTGTTGAGATCATTGAAATATCAAATTCTGAATTCCAGAAGCTTTCAAAAGAGTTTCGTAATATTTGATAAATTCCATGTACTATGTCACGAATAATGTTTGACATCTCAATCATTAAGTTTAAAACCCGAAAGGCTACTTAGAGTAGAATCTTTTACCTTTTTCAGGCAAGAAAAAGTGAAGCCACTTATTTCCCATCCAGAATGCGCCTAGAACGCAATCATGACGACGGATTGTATCTATAGTGGTTCCTTTGTTTTTGAGGACTGCTTTTTTTTATCTAGCGATTGATCTTATTTTTAATCCGGCGTTTGTGTAAAAACCACGCGCGGGCGTTCTGGATGTGAAATTAAGTAGCTTCATTTCCCATCCAAAAGTTTCTAGTCTAGCCCCTTCGGGGCTTTAAACTTTAGATAATGAACGGTTTAGATAATAATACGAAACACTTTTAAAATCCTAAACTCTGTCTTATCAAATTGGATTCCCAATGGATTGTATTTCAAATGGATCTGATTCTTGTGGAGCCCAATTCTTTAAAATACCGTGTATTGGTCTAATGTCGACACGCCTCATCTAATTTGACACCTTTCTTTAGAGATAGGAATAATAAGAAAGTCGGAATCGCTTTATTCATTTGCTTAGCAGTCAGAGAGAAAAAAACCCTTCGTCAACCTTCTTATTATTCTTATCTCTGAAAAGAAGGATGTCGACGGTGCCATGACGGTACAGAGGAATAGAATATTGAACGTCACCTCCAATTCCAACTTTCGGCTGTGCAGTGAAATTCAAATAAAACGTTTCATTGATTTTCAAGTCTTCAGTTGATTTGAGGAGAATGTGATGTTGTTTGTCGTCGTCTGATTTCATTCGTTTCTTCGAGTTTTCTAGGTGAAAGAATACTTAATTTTATGTGAGCACCCCCTTCTAAAACACCTACATGTTCTTTTTTATAAACATACAAAAATCCAAAAGCTGGCTCGGAAATGCTTAGATCGAGAGATTTACAAAGCTGAAAAATGCTTCGAGGGATGCTTATATCCTAAGCAAAATTTTAGAGAAATTTCAAAAATCCAGCCAAAAGCAAACAAATTCTGGTAATCGAAAAATAAGGAAAATTCTTTTTGATGACAGTACTTTTATGAAAATGTATGAATCGATGAAGTAACGTTAGCCTGTACCAAACTCTTCTACCAAACGCCCGTGGGCGGGATGGTGCAAGTTAAAGTAAAGTCAACTTAGTCAATTTTCTTGATTTAGTTAAGATATTGGAATGATAAAAACACTTCGCCAATCTGGATTTTAGGATATTATAACAATCTTTGAGATCTAGTAAAAGGGGATGACCCCCTTCGAAAACATAGTCTTCTGTAGGTTTACCTTTAGGAATAGCCAGGTTTTCAAGCGGTTGGTTAAATTTAAGTATGATATGAGCGTCTTTGAAAAGATCTCCATTTATTGTTTTTGATGATGACATATCTTGAAGAACTGGCAATTTTAAGGTACCTGTGTATGGAAGAGAATAACTGTATTTAAAAAAAAGGAATTTTATAATTTGAAGTCTTCATTTGGACCTATAGCCAAAGTACATCATCAAAACAGTCAGCACTCGATCTGAAAACCAAATCATGTTGACAAAAATTTTATGTGTTACTTATGGCCTCAAAATTCTTACCATATTAAGTTATAACGTTTCGAGGCCCATCTTTCGAACCTGGTCTGGAACTGTAAATCTCATTGAGCAGTACGTAGTTGATGATGTCGGAAGGAAATATGGTGGATTTTGGGTCATTTCGGAGCATTTTAGGGGGTCTAATTGATCTGATTTGAAAAAATGACCCTATTTTCGTTATCTATTTTTAATAATCTTTCGAGTACATAGAACACGTTGAGATTTATTTTTAGTTAGTTAGTGTATGCAACAAACTATACAAGAAAATATATCTTGCTTCGATGGCCAAAATATTAAGAACATTGTTAAGAAGCTTTGTAGACCATAAAACACCGGATTTCTTAGGAAATCGCACAAAAATACTCACAAAATGGTGAAATTAAAAACATTTTTAGGCTTAAAGGTTTTATTTTTACATAAATGTTCCCGTTTCATATCAGACACATATTTCATATAAGGACAGTGTCTCCCTAGTGTTATATTATGCTGAATAAACAAAAATTGTTTTCTTTTCCTCTTTCTGACCAATCTTGCTCTACATCCGTGTCAATTCAATGTGAAAAAGCTTGTAAATTAAAATTGACCTGAATTGACGAGTAAACTAACAATATCACACTTAAAAACAAAACAACAAAACCTTCAAAACTCAAATAGTTGAGAACATTTAAAGGTTTCAAAGATTTTGGATGTTCTAATAAAAACCCGTGTAGCAGTCTAAGAAGTATTTACACACCCGTGAGATTGACATAGGATTCTTCATCCCCCTTGATATCCAAATATTCAGCATGGCAGGGAAATTTCGCCGGTGTGACCGAGACTGTACTTATCAAAGAACATGCTAAAAGCAAAAAGGTCAACTGAAATCGTTCAACCATTTCAAAATTTCAACCCTTTAAAGGCAATTCTGGCAATAAAATGTTGTTCGTATCCAGTGGTTTGATATTTTTGCTATTTTTCAAATATTAAAAAAAGAAGAATCACTTTGAGTATTTTATATAATAATTTTTCTTAATTCTTAACTGTTTTTTTTTTCACTCCATATTTTCAGCACAATGCATGCACCATGGTTCTGGGGTATGGCACAGCGCCAGTGAAGAGAAAAGGGTTTTGGTTGAAATGGTTGATTGACTCTCTATAAACACAATGCATAACTGACTGTGTGAACTGAGGAGGATTTTCTATGGCTGTTGTTATTTGGGAATACTACACGTTTTTTTTTATTAGAACCTAGTTTATAAGAACATTGAGGCTGAAATTCGTCGAAAAATTAAGAACACCGTAAGAACATGCCCAGCCTCAGTTTGGAAAAAAATGACAAGAACTACAAATTTTTCCTCTTTTCAAGCAGTTTTAATTGAACTTAGGGATGGATTTTCTAAAATCGAGAGTCAAATATTGTCCAAATTTTACCAATTTTAAGTGCTCTTTATTTTGCATGATAATGTCGATTTAGAGGAGTCTGAAAAATTAAGAACGCATCTAAGAACATTTTGGGCTTAAAATTTCTAAAAAAATAAGCACATCCAGGCTCAGCCAAATTTTAGGTGTTCTAATAAAAAAAAAACGTGTAGTCTACTTTATTGACCTCTTCACTTTTTTTATAAGAACAAGTAAAATCGTGCTGAGGTTCGGAAGTTCTTATTTTTTGGCACTTTGAGCCTCAAATTGTTCTTATCATATTCTTATTTACAGGGTGTTGAGCTATTTTAGGCGTTATACCCAATTTTTACTACTTTGGCCACTAAATTGCTTGAAATTGAGTAATTTTAGGCTCAGCATTGTTCTTAAGGGCTCTGACCATAGTGAATTTTTCATAATTGTCGTGTATAAAATGTGTTTTTCTGACTGATGTAACCAACAAAATTATAGTATAAATATAGTCTAGAAGTATAAAACCTTCAACTACTCAAAATGGAAACACTAAAGACAAAACCCACAAAACAAAAAGACAATACGAATTACAACAAAAATCTAGACTGAACATTCACAGAAAATCAATCAGGTTGGAGTTGAAAAGGAAAATATGATGAAATAGAAATCCATCAATGCAAAACTAGTGATCTAAAATGACTATAAGGAAGAAAGCAACTCAATATGAGTTAAGATGGAAAGAAGTAACTCAATATGAGTCAAAAATATATATGATGTACATTTTCTGTTGGACCAACTATTTCTGAATCTGAAAACTCAAAAATTGCATTGAAAAAGCCAGAACGCGGATTGGACCTACCTGATGATTAAAGTTATAGCAAGTAGAGCAGTTTAATATAGAACACCCCTGTCTCAAGGCCCCGGTGAAACTTTTTCTTACTGGGATAAAAATTTTATTGTTCTAAAGGTTAAAAAATCCAGTGGGGATGGTTTGGAGTGCAATTTCTAAACAATGAATTTCGATTGGGGATGAAATCAAAATCGTTTTCTCAGTGGGGGCTGTAATTTTAGGGTATTTTTACCAACGAGAACGAAAATGTTGCCAAATTTTCCAGTGGAGATGGGGCCCCAGCGGGTCTGTCACACAGGGGTGTATTTTATTGTAGTGACCAATAAAATCTGAAAATCGACTTTCTTAAAACAGGCAAAAATGAAGGAAATAAAAGTTTTAAAAATAGAACTTTGAGGGCCTTACGATTTCTTTGGGGTCTAGCCAGGAATTATTTTTCATACCTACCATAAGCAGTGGCGGCCTGGCAGGGGATGCAGGGTGTGCAGTGCACCACCCAGAAAGATCTGAGAGGGGCACCAAAAGAGCTTTTCAAGGGGGCGCCAAAATTTTGTTGATGTTTAATTGGGCAATTTGGCGCCCTTCGGCACGTTTATAGCGCCTTTTATGAGTACAAGGTTTTTTCGCCTGCGGCGCCTCTTGCATCCTTTCTCTTGAATTTTTCCTAAACTTCTATCAATTATATTGAATCAGAAGTAAGAGAAGTGTTGTGTATCCACCAGGGGTTTAAGAGAATGTGTCGCCGCCCTTATGAATTGGGCGTACGAGAGTGCTCTTCCACGGCCCGCCAGAAATGTTTGTTTGACGGATACGAAAGTCAGTTTTGATGGAAATCCAAGATGGCGGCTGTTGTTTCATTCGACATCTAAGTTTTGTTGCAAGAAATTTGACATTATTTAGCAAACTCGATTCGACTCAAATTTATTCCTCACTTTCCCCTAGTTACAAATGCTCACCCCCAAAATGAGAGATTGCCAAAATGATCAAAACTTGTTGATTCTCCCTGTGGTTTTTGTGGTCTTATACTGACTAACTTTCTCCGTTTTAAAAGATCTTTTAAGCTGTTTGACCTTTCTTACACCAAAATTTTTTGCCTGCAGGGCCTAAATTAGAACGAATCCTTCCACCCAACTTCTGAATTTTTGGGGGCCTCTTTCAGCCAGTTATCTTTAATGGAGAGTAAAGTAAGACCAGCGGCGCAAAAATTTAAACATTTTCTGATAAGAGTTTTAGAAAGCAAAAATATAGACTAAATCGACTTACCAGGTATAAAATTTCCATTTCAAAGATTAGGGGCGTTACTTTCAACCAGTCAGCTCTTACAGTTTAATATTTTCACTTAATGATGGAGGGCGCAAATAAGGACAAAAATACCAGGGGCGCCAATTTCATAGTTTGCACCACCAAGAAAATTAAGCCAGGCCGCTACTGTAAGTATACTAGTAGGTCCCTAAAAAGTATAGCTATATGACCTTGAATTTAACTGTGTGATTTCTAGGTCCAAAAAATTGATTTTTTGATGACCCTTCGCGATAATTGAAACTCACGAAATTATGTATTTTATGAAAGTACATTTATAAAAGGTTGTAAAAATATGAAAAATTCAATTAGCCTCCGTCTCAGAACGCGGTCAGAAAATTTTGCGGATAATTTCACAGCGAAAATGCATCCAGTGAAATGTAAGTAATGTATCATGATTCAAGTCGACTGACATAGTTATACACATAATACATGTTACAAGTTCTGCCTACGGATTCTCAAGCTGGGCTATAATAAAACTATTACATGTTAGTAGCAGACCCGACTGACCAATGTTATGTAGCAGGTTGAAACATGAGTTTCTGCAGTTTGTTTTCAAGTTAGATCTTCAAAATAAAGCAAACTGTGTGGGTTTCTTTACTTCCAAACAACCTACCAATAGTTTTGGAACACTCCATAATAAAGGAAGATGGCTCTTCTTGTGGATTGGCTTTCTGATACCCGTATAAACACGATGTGACATGAAAGTGAAGAGACATGATTTGTTGGTTTTTGTTTGATTTGTTGACTCATATATATATCATGGCAAATGGGATAGCAAATGACTGTTCATGTATTGCTTGGCTCTACATATGATACCTCTAACTTTGAACACCTCCAGAATGTTGAAAAAAGCATTTTACGAGATAAGTTTCAATTATAATTTTCATGGAAATTTTTAATCGACAGATTTGGCTTGGCGTCAGTTTTGTTTGGTTGATATTTGGTATCCTGATCATTAAAAGCAATGAAATGCCACACAGTCACTCTACACATGATGCCTCCAGCCATGATTGGTATCAGAATGTTGGAAAAAAAACATTTTACGAGAAATTGTTGATAGAAATTATATTGACTTATTTTTACAATTTTGGCGGTGTGGGTTTAGTTGGTTGATAATGTTTACACTGTGGGATGGTTTTCAAAAAACTGTTATATTGATTGTTGTTTGTTGGAATTGATTACCAAAAAAAAAGAGAACCTTTTTTTTGATAAATACTTTATTTTTTTCATGAATCGAAAAAAACGTGTGGATAGTATGTCTTGTAGTAAAACCAATGCAGTGTCTGTTTTCAAATTTTGAAAGCTCTATACCTACTAAATTGAAGCTCTGACTAGCTCTGTTTTTGAAACTTTGAGCCATGTTTTTTTCTTTGTTGCTATTAAAGATAGATTTTTAAATTGTCGTAATGTAAATTTATGGTAAAGTTTTAGTTTTTGAGTTTAGTTCATCAGTATACATACAGTAGTTTTTTTTCAGTAATCCTTTCTTGTAAATATAGTAACATTTAACCAGACTCATTGCCCTCGTTATATTCGAATTTGTATTTTTTTTAGGACTGATAAGTACCTACATATTTTTAAACACCAAAACAAAGCAAACAACATGCCAGTTCTTTCTGGGCAAATATATATGTATACTTTATTGTGTGCTTTGAGTTCTATTTTAATCAACCCTCTCAACTGCTGATCTTTCAACTATCATTTAGGAGTATAGAATGGGCTTCCATAGTACCATTTTCTCTAAGTATTTTCAACAAAGTAGACTTCTTGACTGTCCTTGTCCCTTATGTTAAAGTTGTTCTGATGGAGGACATTGCTATTTTTGGTAGCCTTCACATATCAATAAGGAGCTTTGGTGTAAATGTTTTTTCTGATGAAATCATACTAATCTGAAACTATTAGGCCTTTATGAACTTTCTAGAACAATAATCTTGCTCCAATCTTGAGAAACACTGGAAAAATAGGTTAGCATTCCCTGCCATAATTTCACAGATTTCCTCTGCTTTCTGCTTGAAAACGCTGTCGTATAGCCGAAAACGAAAGTGAAACTGTGAAAACATCCGCAAATTCGGGCCCAGTCCTCTTCCGAGACGGAGGCTAATATCAAATTAAGTTTGGTGGCTTAGAGAGCCCAAAGTGCAACTTTGTAGGTTTGAGTTATTTGCACATTGAGAAAAAAGGGTAGGTTTCAAACTTCAACCTGGTTAAGGCCATCTTTGTGGAGTAAAAAGCTTTTTGAATCAAAATATTTGGCATATGTGAAATTAAGATTATTGTTCATTAGCCATCAGATATTTTCAGGGTTCATTATTTGAACTTGATTTTAATTGCCAACAGACTTGTTTTAGCGTTATATTTTCGAAAAAAACGCTGATTTTTGCAAAAAACCTCCAAGAAGGAATGCAGAAAATATTTTTTTCGAAATTTTGGTTAAAAGGCCATTCTATTGGCAGCAATTCTAAAAAAAATGGAATTATAAAACCCTTTATTTTGCTGACAATCAGCATTTTCTAAAAAAGTAAAATCGAAAATCACCACGGAGGAGTGCAGACTTCAGCCTCGTTTTCAGAATCTGGGTTTCCATAATCAGCATAAAATTACCGTTCCAACGGTTATAACAACCCCATTCTTCACTTGGTTCAAGTAGTTGGCCTAACAGAAAATGTATAACATGCTAAAGTTTGTTGGGCTACATCAGGCATTTATTCATGCAAAATACACGAAATTCCGCGAAATCAAGTCCTAATGGACATTAAGAAAGGCCTTATCCAGGAATATTTTTAATTAAAACCCAAATTAACTACTTTTTAAATGTTTACTGGCATCAAAGAAGCGCTAACATATAGAATTTGGCAGTAAAAGGAACAAAATTGTGAAAAATAGTGCCATCCGCGAAAATAAGTCCCCACAAAGTCTTAAAATTTTGCAGATGAGCTCAACTGCGAAATTTAATCCCCACGTAAATGTATCCCATTAAAGTATGGCCAGAGCCCTTAAAAATTCTGTGTAAGCAAATTGTAGGAGAGATACGTCAAATGATTCTTTTCTTTAACTCTCAATGTCATGATTTCATGATGGTTGGAAAATACTTTTCAATAAAGGAAAATAACAAAAGGTATGATAAAGAAATCAAAATAAATACTGAACTATATAAAATAAATTAAATTCCTCATTTTTTCAATGTTCAAAATTTTGAAAAAAAAAATGGCACTTTCGATACTTCCATTGGTTTTCAAATCTTCGGAAGACATTTTGATTTTCTTGATAGGAATGGAAAATATCAGCTCGTAATCCATCAGACTGAGTTCTGTCAGCGGGTTGAATATAACACCAATCAGTAGCAGTTTATTGATCGGCTTCAGCTTTAATGGGCTCCGGGACAAATATAATTTCCAAATTGAATTTCCGTTATCCCAACTTTTCCTAGAAATAAATTTTAAAGGGTAGGTGAGGTATATGTTTTTCTTTTCATAAGCATTGGACTTATAAGCATAGTCTATAGGCTCTGATATGGAGGTTCCAAATGAGCATAAGCCTATGAAAAATGTATTTTCCGGATTTTGGCTGTTTTTAGCTGAGATTTTACGGATTTTCGGAATCCCCCTAAAAAGTGGTTAGGAATAAAAACATCCTTATAAGCATTTTTGTTAAGCCGTCAAACTATGCATCTCCGAGCCTCTTTTCGAATTTTCTTATGCTTATAAAAAACATGTAAATGACTTTTATTAAGGCCCCAAAGTTCAACAAAGTCCCTTAGTTTGCTAGTCCCCAAGAAGATGCTGAATTGATTGTTACCCTTCAAACGTCCTATTGTAACCTAAGAATACTTAGGCTTAAAATCGTCAAAAAATAAGAACAATTTAAGAACAATGCTATGGAATTACTCAATTTTACAGACCTTTTGGAGGTCAAAGAAGTAAAAAATCTGGTACCAAGCACTGCCCTTAAAATAAGAACAGCCGAGCAAAAGTTTAATGGTTCTTATGACTGGGAAATACTGATATGGATCGTGGTGCTTGGAAATCAATGCTTGCATAATATTCCTGCAGTATTTCTTCTATTTTTTATATTTTCTAATTTTGCGTACTTTAGGCGTAGAAACTTTCGCGAGCAGAAACTTTCGCGATTTTCGCGAATTTTGGCCCTTTTCGCGAAAGTAAATGTCTTTAAAATTTCTAGGAAGGGCCATTCGCGAAAGTTTATGCTCGCGAAAAATTCTTGACAAAATAGAAAATCTGTAAAACTTCAAACTATGAATAAAATGTAACTTTTATGGCCCTTTTTAGCCTGCTAAAATACTATTAAGTCAAAAGACAAATATTTCAAGCCAATTCAAGAAGTATTTGCCCCTCTAAGCCATTTTTTCATGTGAAAATTCTCAATTTTACTTCTTGATTCGCGAAAGTTTATGCTCGCGAAAAATATTTTTCCGTTAAATTCGCGAAAGTAAATGTCGTGAATTTCGCGATTTTTCGTCCTCGCGAAAGTTTCTGCTCGCGAAAGTTTGTACGCCTAAAGTAGTATTTGATTAACAAAAAGTTTTTCTTTTAATTTGCGCCGTGACATTTGAAGTATTGCTTATATAGACTTCTCTCGCTCATTAACACGGACTTGAGCTGTACAAATAAAAACCTTTTCCACAGACCCAAAGCACTGGGAACCCTTCTCACTAGAAAAATTGGCCAAAATATCATCCCCAGTGATCTCAATATTGTGCTATTCTTTCCATCCCCACTGAATATTATAGTTCGAAAACAATGCAATTCAAATCCCCAGCCATGAAAAACATGGGAATATCAATGCCCATCTATTTTTGGTCCTTTTTTTACCCCCACTGGCTGAAAAAATCCTACCAGGTCTGCGAGAAGGGGCTGTACAAATAATACCTTTTAACTTTTCACTATTCTCTTCCTGATCATGATGAATGGTGAAGCCGAAATCCCAAACATCCCCTACTTCCTTTTCTGCTAATTCTGGTTTGATGTCCAATTTGGTGAAAATACTAAACTTCTTATTGTCCTCCTCCTTTCGGGCGCCATGGTTTTCTGTGGAAAAGAGATAAGAATTATAAAATTGATTGCAAAATTATTATGAAACTAGGGGCTTTTATGTTCGCTAAGCCAAATACCAATCTGGAAAGTTACAAAAAAAATCTTTTTTTAGGGGGGGGGGTAATTGCCTGGGCTTGGAAAATACACCTATAGCCCAAAATAGGATATAAAATTAGGCCATTTATTTAAATGACTTTTCTTTTGAGAGATGTAGAATGTAGAATGATTTTGTTCTGTTCTGTTCGTAGTGGCCGTTCGTGGAAACAATTCTTGAGCTGTCTAAAAGCTCAAGGATTTTTCGATGAAGATCTAAGGGGCCAGTCATATCGATGTCAACCACGGCTAAGGTCAAATTGACGCGAGGGGATGTGGAGGGGTTGTCAGAGACAGTGACGCTAGAAAATCAATCAAGATTTCCTTATATATATGTGCTTTGTTTTTATGGCAACGATTGAAGAGGAACTTTTACAGAATAAAGTGTGAAAGCAATCACCTCGCAGTTGTTAACGCAAAAGTTTTTAATTGTGAATGAATGAATAAAAAAAATTGGTATTTTATCGTGACATTCTTAGAAACAACCCTGTCTCACAGCCCTGGTGAAACTTTTCCCTAAAGCGGGGAAAAAAATTTCGATTGAAATCTCAATGGGGATAAACATTCTATTGTTTCAAGGTTAAAAAATCCAGTAAGGATAGTTTTGGTGCGTGATTTCTAAACAATGAATTCCGAATGGGAATAAAAGTCAATTTCTTAGTGGGGCTGAAACTCCAGGGTATTTTTCCCACCGGGGACGAAATTTTTGCTAAATTTTCAAGTGGGGATGGGGCTTCAGCGGGTCTGTGACACAGGGGTGTTTAGAAAAATCAAGTAAGAAGAAATGTTACGGCGATTGAGTTCTTACCTTCTGTGATATTACTGACACTGACGTTCTTGTTAAACGTTAGGTTGACATGGCCATATTTGAACAATGGATCGTTTTCAAGGACATCTTTGGACATATCTTGAAGTACTGGCAATTTTAATGTACCTGTAAATAAAAAAATACGTTTGACACCCAGGGAAAAGACATAAATATACCTTAAGTGGATTAAATTTCACACTAATAATCACTAATTTTGGCCATTTCGCAAAAAATTTAAAATCCGAATTTCGGTCAAAAGCACTAGGAAAATGAAAGAAATTGGGTGAAAAAGGGGTCGATTCACAGATGTTTCTACAAAGCCTAATAGTTTAAATAAAGTCAAACTGAAAGGAAGGAAACTACAATTATTCCGCGAAGCAGTAGTCCTACCTTTAAATCCATCATCCCAATCTTGGTTTGTCTCTATAGTCAAATTCTTATGACAAGGAAATTGCTTCAAATGTTCTTCACCGAAGACATCTTTTGCCGACCGGCTGCTGCTACATTCAATTCCATACGAAGATATGGCAGCTATCATTAAAAATGTTATTATAAAGTTGTGATTCATTTCGAAATTCTTCACCTTTACTCAATCTGTTTTAAAGCTTTTTAGAATCTAAATCTGTACAGCACCACCAAGCTTAGATTCTAATATGTTTTGAATGGTAGCTTTAAAGTGCGTTTAGCTACTTTATATTTGTCATGGTATCATGGCTATCATGACTTGAAAAATATTGCAGCATAGAATGATATACTGTGTGTTCATGGCTTTGAGCATAGTCACACTATGCATACAGAGCTGCACATTGTATCCGTTGTTCTTTCGAACTTGAACCCAGGCCCTTAGTTTGCTTTCTATAACTCTTATAGCACTCACGAAAGATTGTATCCCGTTCATCAGTTATAGTAAAAAAGTGGTGCAAGTGTTTCAGCATTTTGTGAGAATTTCTTGTTTAAATTGTATGTATTAGAGTCTGCGACGCCTTAAAATTTTCTTACAGTATATGATTTGGTATTATAAAAAATTATGCAGGTTTGCTTGTCGAATAAAATGTGAAAAACAGCCTCAGCATGTAAGCAGCTTGAAAAGCAGTTGATAATGTGATGGTCCGTTGGGTATAACTATAGGGCTGAAAATCGAATATTTTTATTTTGTCATGGATGAATGGGCTCGTGAAAATGACCCCTGCTGTGAGCCAGTGCTTTTATAACACAAACAGGTTCATGGTTTTTAACAAAGATTCCAACCATGAATCAAAATCGGCATAAAAAGTAAAACATTGTTTATTTCATTATTGCCGCCCGTAGCGAGCTTGCGAGCGTAGGGTGGCCTACATAGCTTCGCACAAGGATACATATTGGACAGGAATCTCGATTTTTGCGTTTGTGTTTTGTAATCGGTCTTCCGGTTAATTAGTGTTCCGTAATTATCCGGCAACGTTTATAGCTTACCAAACTAGCAAGTAGCTTTTGCTAAATGCGCGGCGGACGTTTTTCGTTATTTTTCCCTTCGGGGTTTTTTGTTTTTTGCTGTTGTGCGTTAATTTGTGGATTAAGTTTTCAAACGCAGGTAATTCTATGCACATTTTCGATGAACAATTATAGGCATTTACTTTATAAGAATCAAATCAATAACTCTTGATTGAAGGCAATATGCCTTTCGGTAATTAGTTCTTACAAAGTAAACAAAGAATGGCAAAAAAGATTAGCATATTTATTTTTATTATAAATATCTACTTTATAAGAATCAAATCAATAACTCTTGATTGAAGGCAATATATCTTTCGGTAATTAGTTATTAGAAAGTAAACAAAGGATGGATAAAAAGATTAGCATATTTATTTTTATTATAAGCATCTACTTTATAAGAATCAAATCAATAACTCTTGATTGAAGGCAATATATCTTTCGGTAATTAGTTGTTAGAAAGTAAACAAAAGATGGCGAAAAAGATGAGCATATTTATCTTTATTATAAGCATTTTCTTTATAAGAATCAAATCAATAACTCTTGATTGAAGGCAAAATATCTTTCGGTAATTAGTTATTAGAAAGTAAACAAAGGATGGCGAAAAAGATTAGCATATTTATCTTTATTATAAGCATCTACTTTGTAAGAATCAAATCAATAACTCTTGATTAAAGGCAATATATCTTTCGGTAATTAGTTCTTACAAAGTAAACAAAGGATGGCGAAAAAGATAAGCATATTTATTTTTATTATAAGCATCTACTTTATAAGAATCAAATCAATAACTCTCGATTAAGGGCAATATATCTTTCGGTAATTAGTTCTTACAAAGTAAACAAAGGATGGCGAAAAAGATGAGCATATTTATTTTTATTATAAGCAACTACTTTATAAGAATCAAATCAATAACTCTTGATTGAAGGTAATATATCTTTCGGTAATTAGTTCTTACAAAGTAAACAAAGTATGGCGAAAAAGATGAGCATATTTATTTTTATCATAAGTGTCTACTTTATAAGAATCAAATCAATTTCAGAATTTTTGGCGTTTTTACTGTGATAAAATGTGAGCGATAACTTCTCTTTTTGAGATGTGAGCGACCGTCTATCCCATGTCATCTCAAAAGTAAAGTTGGAACAAGCTTTCTTCCTCCAACTTAAATTTTATCGATAAAACGAATTTAAAATCTACACATGCGTAATTTTGCTTACTTAGGGATATTTCGATAGGAAGCTCTGCGGGGCATTCTTAGCGACAGCTACTTGCTAGTATATGTCAATAATGACCTTCATTTTTAAGGAAATATTTAGTCGCAATTTTGCGATTCTTGTTCCTAATAATTTTCCAAACTTTCACTATAAAGCATTAAAAAGCTTTAATCAGCATTTAGTCGTTATAAGCATTTGTAGCGGGTGGCAGTTAGTGAAAGCTATGGCTAGTTAGACCCTTTGGCTGGGGGGAGTAAAAATGGTACTGGTTATATTCGGACCATTTTTTCAAAGTTGCATGCATAAACTTTTGAGAATAAAACGAAAATTGGTTTAAAAGTGAAAAATATTCCTCGAATCCGATTGAAACGTTGAAATGGTTGTCCATGGGCAATCGTTCAATATGGCAGATATTTTGGTACTTGAGGCACAAGATCAATAAAGAGTAGGCTAGGAAACACTGTGTGCATGAATGAATTTGAAGCTAACCAAAGATACATTGTGTTAATCTATATGGGGTTTAAGAGAGGTATATATGTAAATAAGATGAAAAATAAAATAAAATTCAAAACATCGACCTTTCATAATTAAAAACAAAAGAATTTGTTATCGCATATCCAATAAATATTAATGATTCTTCCCTCCCCACAAAAATAAATTGTGGAAGAAAAATTGGAAAATTGAAAAATAGGACAGATATATGCGAAATAAAACCACAAACCATTAATACTTAACAAAGTCAAAAAAAAATTGAAGAGAAAGGTTTTTTTTGGAGAAATTAAGGGTAGTTGAAGGGAAAAAGATTGAAACATAACAGAACTTAGTATAAGGAATATAAGGATATAAGGCTAGAATCTAATCTTCAACCTTTCTCAGGCAAGAAAAAGTGAAGCCTTAAAAAATTCGCCGTAATTTTGACAAAGGATTGAATCTAGCGATTCCTTTGTTTTCGAGTGATATCTTTTTCGAAATTTAAGAGTAAATTTTAGTTTCAATCTGTCATTTGTGTAAAAACCAGGCGGACCGCGCTAGGCCACGCAACTTTGGTAGGATTTGGTAAGCTTCAAATCCTACCAAGGAGATTCGATTCTAGCCCTTCGGGCTTATACTTTATTGGATTATAGTTCAAGAAAACCAAAGTGAAAAGAGACAGTTATGTATTGGGTAAGTCTTTAAGCAGACAAGAAGAAAGATTAAGTTTTTTAAGTTTTCCATGGTTTAATCTGACGATGACATACGTAGTTATTTTTCTAACGGAAACACCGGAAAAAAGCCGGGATTTGACCCTCCCCCATTGTTACTAAAAATGAAAACAAGGTGGTCAAACTCCGGCTATTTTTCGGATGCTTCCGATAGATAACTTACGCATGTCAAGGAAAAGAAATTCTTTAAATCACTATCATCTACCTAAAAACATGTCTCAGTCTTGTGGGATTCCAAGGTTGATTAGGTTCTTCGGCTTTGCCAAAGGGTGCAGATGTATTTTCTGCTTGTACCGGAAGAACAGAGACTGATCTTTATAAACAGCCATTGCAATGTTAAAAATTAACGTCAAATGATACTACATCATTAAAAGTAACAAAAAGTTGATCTAGCGCTCTTTACACCCTCTAACGAGTATTGCTACCATTTGGGTATCACTTTCAAAAAAAACTCCTATCAAAGCTTTATATCGACCGATATTGAGAAACTGCGGTCTATATTAAAGTCAGTGTAAAGATTGATTATGTGATTGTGGTCAACAAAATAATTCCTAAAAAATTATTCATCTTTTTCTTCAGTCTCAACAGAAGTTAAATGAGAGACGTCAAGCAGGTTTAGCAGAGCAACAAAGATGCCACGCTAGAAGAAGAGACATGGTACGTATACTCTTTTTTTATAAGCATAACGTTTATTAGCATACTTAGGCTCAGATTCGGTAAAAAATAAGCGTACCTCTAAGCTGAAATACAAAAGAAATCGTGCAGCTTTTCTAGAACACTGACCTTTTTAGGGTTACTTTCAAAGCTGTCTGAGCTTTCTTAGACCAAAGATTTTCGCCTATGGCGCCCATTTACGAAGAAAACTTTCATTCTTTGAGCCGAATCAATCTTCCGACTTAAAAATTCGAAATTTTCATAAACACAAAGAAAATCAACAAATCTAAGTCTAAGCATATAAATAAGCATAAATTAAGGGCTCTGACCATAGTCCAAAAATTGATTTTGGTATTTGAACATAAAAGTTATATTTCAGGTTCCTTAACACTTTTAACAAAGAATTGCCTTTATAAATAGCTTTTTAATCGAATCCCTTAAGAGTAATAAAGATTGCAAAAATTGCAAAAATTACGTTATGAACTTTAAAAAGATGTTAATAATATGTTGCATCACCCTCTTTACAAAAAATGCTTAGTTTTAATGGGTAATTAACTTTTTTGTTTCAAAATTTCTTTACACTGTCCGCAAATAATTGAACTATTTTAAATTTTGCGGAAAATTTGTCTAAAAAGATGTGTCAAAAGTTATGACTGTTTTTTTAAGCAAAATCCAGATAAGAAATTGATGAAAAACCACTATTTTGAAGATTTCGAGACAAAGAAGCATTTGCAAAAATTTTCCGCAAAAATTTTTATTGTTCAGTAAAAGATACACCATCTACTGCGAAAAAATTTTCAAAATGTTTTTTCTTCGCCGAAACTAAGCTCTTCAAAGTTGAAATACTCTTCCTCACTTGAAGTAGATACTAGAGTTTGAGACACTTGCCGCTTAGCATGGGGTATCTTAGTCAGGAATTTGTCGGTTCGAGACCAACCTAAGTCTCTCTGTACGTTGGGCACATCTCGGGTCGCTTAGATTCTTTTTTTGTAAGAGCAACGAGGTTCAAAAAATAAGAACAATTTAAATACAAGGTTCAGTTGACCCTCTCTAATTCGATCTCCAAATGGCTAACTTTCTTCGAATTAGGGAAGGATTCGAATTAGGGAAGGATTCGAATTACGGAAAGTAATTTGAGCCAATTTTCAGCTAAGGGGAACAATATTTTGATTCGAATGACACAAATATTCGAATATATAGAGGTTCGAATTAGAGAGAGTTGTCGGTACGGTACATATCAAAGTCCACTACTTATTATATTTTATAGATGGCAGAGCAGAATGCATACGAATGTCAAAAGGCATTCGAGGAACAGACATCAAATCCATCATACCGTTCAGCAAAGGTAAGGAATAAATGTTTGGTATCTCAGAACCCCTAATCTCCAAGCAGATTCTGATAATCCACTCGTGGCACGTATTCACTCTAAAGATCATGGCTCCGTAAGAGAATCAGCTCATGACGGCACACCGGTTTGATCTTTTTCATCCAGACTTGGGATGAATAATAAATCTTCTTCTTAGCGCGCTGATTGGCTAAAGCAAAACAATTACACCAAATTCAAAAGCCAAATGAAACCGTAATGACGGCTGCAAACTCCGGTAATTGTCATGTGTCAGCCTTTCTTAATATATCTAACACAAAATTTAAAAGAGTATACCCTAGTAAGTGCAAGTGCAAACGCAAACCAAATCGGGAAATCAAACCGGAAAGGTCGGGAAATCGAACCCGACTATCGCGATTAATCGGGTTTATGCACAATTATAAATGAAAAACACTGATTTTAAGAACCTCCTTAACCGGAGTTTAATTATAACCATAAACATGAACCAAGCCGCTTTCGCTTTCAAACAAAAAACAACGCGGTTTTGATTGTTTTGACTGAACAGTCAAGTCAGATCGTCACATTCGCCATACCCCTTTAGAGCAGAGCTGGAATGCGCATACAGAATGTTCTGAGGTTCTAGGAAGGTTGAGAATAGACATTATTAATTCTTAAAAGGAGGCCCTAAAAGGTGTGTATACTATCTAAAAAACAGTCTGAACAGGATAAAGAGATTAATCAGGCTTTCAAGAGAGCGAAAGGAGGGGACAAAAAAATCCTGTCAACACAGAACTTCATGGACATTTTTGATGGGGCTTAAAGTAATCTCATCAAGGAATATTTTATACTTTTACATTTGAAAGTGTAGTGGTTTCGTCTGGTTCTTTTCGTTCTTTTTTGAATGTCAATTTAAAGAATGATGATAGTATCTTTTGCTCTATGATAAAGTCTATTCTTCTAAAGAATCCTGCGTTATCACACGCATGTGTAATTTGTTGTTCTTTTAAACCACATGCAGTTAATTCCCGTGGTAAACAAAGAGGGATGAATCGATCCGTAGGAGTGGTACAGTCGGGGTTGTGAACGACGAAATATGTCGTTTTTTATGAAATTTGTCGTTCTTTTTGTCCCTTTTTAGTAATTCAGGATTCTTTACATAAACCACCTCATATGTGGATATTGGCTCCTGGAGTTATTGATTTTTAATCAAATTGAAAGGTTATTCAAGGCTTAAAGCTTGAAGTAGCGTCGATGTAATCCTCTCTAAGGGGTGGGACAGGGCGGGGTTAATTGGTTTGCAAACTCACAGGAATGTCTAAAGAGGGGTCGGTTAACGACTATGGGGGATTAAATTTGGCTATATTTTTACATTTCCAACGTTTTTGCGAAACTCTGAGTGTACAATTTTCAAAATTCAAGATTCATAATTGCAGATATCATCTCTATACGATTTCATACAATTCAACCGCAAAACTTTGAACGCCGGTTGTCGAAATAAACATCGTCGATCCTTCTTTTCATTGTACAAGTACATGGTCTTTTGAGATTTTTGGAATTTTGTCCAAAATTTTTTCAGGATTACGCTAAGCGTCAAATTTTCAATAGGACCTAACTTTGTGGATTTTTGAACGCAAGATTTAACCCAAGTGAAATTTTGTTTCATAAAAGTACATATTTGACATTTTTTTGCAATCTGGTTTCGAATAATTCTAGATGTTTATCAAAGATGGGAAAAGCATATATATGTGCTATCATGTAAATTGATCGCTCTTTTAGCAGACATTTCCAGTAAGATCCTTTCAGTAGATAATAATTTGATAATAATAAAATGAAAACAAATTCTTGTGTCATGAAGTCTACTTTCAAGTTAATTTACTTCTTCTTTCTTCATCTATAAAAGTTTTAGACGTTTCTTGGCTAAAAAACATTTCAAATTTCGACACGTTTTGACCTACAGCTATTTGTTTGTTGTCATTTTATGTTTTGGTTTCGAATTGACAAACTCGGTTTACTAATGAAGCTATAAAACCATAGGCGGTTTTAGACCCTGTCGAACTTATCAAAGGAAGAGATTTACCTTAAGGGAATAAATTAATGGGAGAATAAATTAATGCGGAATAAATTAATGCGAATGACACCTCAAAAATTTCATGTTTTGCGGAATTAATTAATACGAATGAGCCACATTTTAAACTTTATTCAGGATAAAATCACAGCAAAATTATTGAAAATGCGGAATTTATTAATGCGAATTGACCAATGTTAGGAATTGCGGAATTAAATAATGCGAATTAGGGCCAAATTCGCTTTAATTAATACCGCATTAATTTATTACCTTAAGGTATAATAGTAATTTCATTGTCTTTTAACTCCTTCGCATGTTTCGGACGTACTTGTTCTATTGTCTTGAATCCACCAGTGGAAACGTACCAAAATAACAAGAATACGTGTAAAAGCTTTCTTTATAAGAATGCTGGTATTTTCTTTATTTCATCAAGGATGCTCTTAACATTTTAGGGAAAATCATCCCAAAATTGGCTTACATTGTTCCCCTTTGAGAGACTGAATTTCGATGTTTTTGGGACCCTTAGAGAGACTTTCCTCACAATATTTATCCATTTTCACTCGATTTTTGTCCAAATTTTGGAAAATCACGACCCTTTGTGAGAGGAAATTTCGATTTTCGAGAATTTTGGACCCTTAAAGAGAGTCAATTTGCTTTATAATGATTTTTGTACCCCTTTGAGAGACTTTCGAGGGTTTGAAAATGGGACCCTTATGGCTCGCACATACTTACCCGGCACCCATTTTGCCTAAGTACTCCCCCCGCCGTATTCTTAGGCTACACAGGAAAAATTTTTCGATTTCCAAGGTTGGAAATTCAATATTTTTGGGTTGGAAATTTTGGTTTTATAATTGAAGGTTGGAAATTTGAGCGATTACCTTAAGCTGATTTGGAAAACGTAAATTACCCATAGGTTTTGTAGAATAAACCAATGCCCTTGAAAAATCAAGTGAAAAAAACCCATGTAGAAATGACAATTTTCCAAGGTTGGTTGGAAAACATGACTTTTTGGGTGGGAAATTTTTATTTTACAAACAGTTTGGGAATTGAAAAAAAAGGTCAAAAATCGATGTGAAAATACATATTTTAGTAAATTTGATACCTCAAGTTGAAAAACTAAACTTTTTG
Organism: Clytia hemisphaerica; assembly: GCF_902728285.1. Lineage (NCBI taxonomy): Eukaryota > Metazoa > Cnidaria > Hydrozoa > Leptothecata > Clytiidae > Clytia > Clytia hemisphaerica. The sequence goes on from NW_027104464.1 coordinate 421,175, forward strand.
GGTTGGAAATTTGTGTTTCTCCAAACAGTTGGAAAACGTTAAAAATCCATGTGGAGATTACATTTTTGTGAAATTGAAACTCTTTCGATTGGAAAACTAAGCTTTTTGGGTTGGAAATTTGTGTTTTTTTATTTCCAAACAGTTTGGAAAACGTTAAAAATCCATGTGGAAATTACGTTTTTCTAACCATTTTCTGCGCATGTCCTTGGGAAAACCACAAGCGATTTTTAGCTCAAAACTTTTTTGATGTATAGCTAACCTAGATACTAATGTGAGCAGTCAAGCTGTAAGTTTCCGTCAGGTGAGGCGTCTCTTCGGAGCGGCCTCGGTCAATCGCAGTGAGTTCGCACAGTGAAGCACATAGGGTACTTGTGTCATAGTTTCAAATAGTGTCCTGCTGAGCTGTGTGAGTGATCTAAGATCAACCACGTATCTGTGCGAACAATAACGAGAGATTGACCGGGAGCCATCGAGCCTCGGCTAGCGAATGACTGTTCACAAAAACAAAATCCTTGTTTAAGATCTCTTTTCCACATCTCTGCCATCACTTTTTGGATTTTGCCTTTTTTCAACCTGAATTTTCGAAATTTGCAACCTTGTTTAGCTTGGATTTTGGCTTTTTTCCACCTGGATTTTCGAATTTTCCAACCACCTTGTATTTCGGCTTTTTTCAACCTAGATTTCCGAAAATTCCAACCTTGTTTGGTTTGGATTTTGGCTTTTTTCCACCTGGATTTACGAAAATTCCAACCTTGTTAAATTTGGATTTTTGATTTTTTCAACTTGGATTTTTGAAAATTCCAAGCCATGGAAAATTTGGATTTTGGCTTTTTCCAACCTCGATTTTCGAAAATTCCAACCTTGTTTAAGCTTGGATTTTAGCTTTTTTCCAACTAATTTTAAAAAATTCCAACCTTGTTAAATTTGGATTTTTGCTTTTTTCAACCTGGATTTACGAAAATTCCAAGCCATGGAAAATGCAAAATTTCCAACCTTAGAGAATGTCCCACATTTTCAGGTTGGATTTTCCATTGGATTTTATCTTTTTTCCAAATAAGAAAACTTGAAATTTCCAACCTTGGAAATCGAAAATTTTTTCCTGTGCTAGGACCCAAACTTAAGCCAAATCTGGCATGCAAAAATATTGGCAAAATATTGACAACTTTTAGCATTGCTAGGGGATAGTTTGCGATTTACAGGGAAATTGAATTCCCTGATGGTGATATTCTTAGCATATTCTTAATATTTTCATTAATTTCTTTTTCATTATGAATATTATTATAAAGCATATTCTTACAAAGAAAGAAAAAAGCGTGTAAGGGCGTGGGCGTGGGCCTGCTGAAGGGTGCAAAATCTAACAGTCTAAACCATTGATAGACTTCTATCAAATCCCAAATACTGCAATTCATAATATTCATTATTATACGGAAACGCTCAAAATATTCTGGGCATTTGCCACTAGTTTTATTGTTTCGATTCAAGATTAGTTGCACCAGAGGAATGTAAAGAGATGGAAAAAAATTACTCAAAGTTCAACGATCACTTCTATTGAAAATTCTATTGTAAAAACATTGATTAGGTCATTAAATGAAAGTCCAGAAAAGACGGCTCGCCATACAAATCGGACGGTTTCTACATGATTTGATGATAAAAATGAAGATTTGTTTTTCCTTTTTTGCCGATTACTAGTTCAATTTTTAAGAATAAGGAGCAATATTTTTACCAATGTATTACAAAAGAAATACTTAACGCAATGATATTAAATTGGTTCTTGTAAAACTGTCAGAGCTCGAGTAAAATCAAGATGTAGTTATAATTTTCTCGAGCTCTAGCTTTCCATATTATGGTCATGATGCGGTTATATCAGTAGAATCGCTAGGAAATTCTGAGCAAAAAGATGTAGGTACCTTTTCGTATAGGAGAGGTGTACCCAAAATATAAGCCCTAACAGTTTGCGCATAATCAGGCTTGAAACAAAAGAATTTTGTCACAACACGCTAATTATGCAGATTTTTTATAGCGACAACAAAAGAAACCTATTTACTCGACATAAACTCCCTTAAGGGCAAGAGAACTGGTATATGACGAGCCATTTTTCCATTGTTTTCAAGAAGCTGTTTTCCATCTCTTTACAATCCTCTGGTTGCACACACCCTATCTTTTTTGCATGCTTCCGTACAAAACATTACGTCATGAAATATCAGAAATTCTTTAAAGAATGCCTAGTCATACATAGCCTGGGTATCCAGACTCAAAATTAAAAAAAAACACTCTTACCTCAACATACAAAATTTCTAAAATTTTAGATTCTGGTGCAACTAAAAAAGTTGGATACAGTTTGTTTGATACTGCCTGTGAGTGAACCCTTGTTGACAGACTATCAAAACTTTGTAAACCCAGGCAGACACACATAATTAACTTACTATAAAACCTCTTTTACAAACTCAAAAAACTTTCAAAACTACTTTAAGCTATATCAAAACATCAGCCACATTTATAAAGGCTCTTTTCCAGCGGCCATTTTGTTTAGAAATGAACCTGCGTTTTCATTTTCATTTGTTTATCTTTTTTTGCAAGGTCAGCTTTTTCCATAAATTATGCGCGCGCATCGAAAAATATAAAAAAACCCGCGAAAATTCTGCTCAATGACTGGTCGCGTACTGACCAATTAGAGACACTCGCATATGCAGGGACAGATATCCCTGCAGACGATACTTGGACCAGACCGTAAACCAGAGACAAAATATTAAAAAAAAACTAGCTAGACGGTGAAATAGTTTACGTTCTGGATATCCAGGCTAAGTCATACAGTAACAGATTCTATATCAAAACGTGAAATGACAATTCACTCACGAGGTGTAGTAAACTTCAATCACAACGGGATTAACAGCATCTTGACAAAGATACACAAATGGTTGGTTTAAAAGTTGTTTATAATTTGAAAGGCAAATAAAATGAGATAGAAAGAAAAACATGACATCTAATTTATATCCTTTCTTTATAAAATGATGGAAAATATGTAAGTTGGAATAGAGGAGTGCTTAGTATTACGAGGAACATAACAGACAGATTTGGAAAATATTAAAATGGATGAGAAGAAAATGTTCAATTAGGAGTAGTCAGTGTTTTGAGTAATCTTTACAAGCTCACTTTTAAATCCTGCTTCCTATACACCTTTTTTCTAAAGTACATCCAAAATTTTTCAAGCATTAGGATGTTCTTAACTTTTTGAGTTTTAAGCCTAAAAGTGTTCTTAACATATTCTTATCTTTACCATTTTGTGGGTATTTTTGCCCATTTTCCTTTGGTGTTGGTGTTTTAGGGTTAGCAAAGCCTTAAAATGTTTTTAACTTGTTCTTACCATTTTGGCCATAGAAGCCTTATGTTCTTATATAATTTGTTCTTATAAATAAACGTGTACTCTAACGTAGCGTAGGACGGCATTGGATTTTGAAATTTCTTTAGATATCGAGTCTATGGTATCGTTTCCTATGTTTGAGCTGTGAAAGATCTGTGAAAGATTTTTGGGTTATCAAAATAAGACAATGACCAGAGGAGGGTGGGGAGCAAAAGCGGAACAGTCGAAGTTACAGTTTTCCCTGTGCCCTTTTTTTGCTCCCCTCCTCGGTGTCTTGAGAACGGGCCGCTGGACAATAATCTTTTCTCAGCTTAACAAGTCCCAGGCATGGTCTCAAAACATAAAAATGGAAAAATCAGTCTCTTATATTTTACACCCCCTTCTCACACACCCGTTAGGATTCTTTGAACCAGTGGGGGTAAAAATAGCGGGCTGAAACTCGATGGGGATTGAAGTTCCCATACTTTTTAAGAATGGGGATTTAAATTTTTTTGTTTTCAAGTCATAAAATTCAATGGGCACAGGAAAAATAGCATTACATTTTGCAGTGAGGATTGGATTATTTGATTATTTTCAGTGGGACAAAAATTGGAAAGTAATTTTCCACTGGGGATGATATTTTGGCCAATTTTTCCAGTGGGAAGGCGTCCCAGTGGGTCTGTGAGAAAGGGGTGTTATTTTTAAGAAATTTTTATTTGGCTTTTGAACAGTGTTGAAACCCCCCCCCCCTTGAAACGAGAAAACCTTATTTTCAAGGTTGGAGGGGTATGTATGCCAAGAAGGGTGAGGGAAGGGTGGTGTCAGCAATTCTGTCCAACTCGAAAGATACAGGTAGCAAACCAGTACACGTTTTTTTATAACAGCAAACTATGTAAGAACATTTTAAGGCTTTGCGTATTCGGAAACAACCATTTTAGGAAAATGGGGAAAAATACTCAAAAAATGAAGAAAGTAAGAACATTTTAAGAACATTTTTAGGCTTAGAATCCAAAAAGTTAAGAACATCCAAAGGCTTCAAATATTTTGGATGTTCTTATAAAAAAACGTGTAGACCTAAAAAAACTAAAGAAGATCATAACAGATTATTTAAAAGAATCATTAACATCGTTTACAGCCTTACTTAATTTGTCATGGGAAAACATTTAAGGAACTTGCAATACATAAAGAAGCAGAAAAGCTGTCGTGTTTTTTTTGTAAGCATAAAATGGGGAAATATAAACTAAGCCTCACTATATAATCAATGTTCTAGTCTTTCCGATTTTTGAGCATGAAAATGCTTATTTCATGCACTTTTACTTACTATGAAAGTTCTAGTGAGCCCTAAAAACTTTGAATATTTGGTGTCAGTATTGTGTCTTTCGACTACGACATAAGCCTCTTGGTGTTCTTAACCCTTTAAGTGCCGATGTCGTATATATACGACATGGGCTATATAGGAGGGCGAAGCCCTCCTGTAATGCCCAGTTTGAGTTAGAAATCGTTATTTTTGGTCGAACTCGTAGGAATTAGATTGTCCTTTATGGTCAAGCAAAAAGAATTTCAAAAATGAGTCTTTCCAGCGAGATTTTAAGCAAAAAAGTCAAAAAAATGCAAAAAATTGACAAAAATTCACTTTTTTGAGATTCTGACCGTTTTTTGACTATTTTTGGTCAACGAGTGATCCAAGAACCTCCAAATTTGGCCCTGTTTTACTTTATTCTGTCTTCTAGTGAATTGATTTGAACTGGGCCACTGGGCACCTTTCCATCAGTTCAGTCAGGTCCGCGCAGCGGGCCTGACTGCTTTAATTCCCCTAACGTACCCCCCCCCCCTTGGCCGCCGCCCACACCACCACCCTTCCTCCTCAATCGGGCGGCGCCGAAGGCGCCCAAAAGAAAGAGGAGACTCTAAGCTATCCAACGAGCTATATACGAGCTTCTAATTCTTTTCTAGATCAGGAGATATAAGCCCTTAAGTTTTGAACTAGCGATTTTTAAAAAAAAACTTAGAAAAAAAGACCCTGGCACTCAAAGGGTTAAAGAAAAATTACAAAAATTATTTTTTTTCTTAAATTTCTCAATTTTTGGCCTAAACTCACTCAAAAATGCTGAAAAAAACAAACCAAAAAATCACATTTTCAATTTTTTTTTTCACTTTGTTTAACCCTTTAAGTGCCGATGTCGTATATATACGACATGGGCTATATAGGAGGGCGAAGCCCTCCTGTAATGCCCAGTTTTGAGTTAGAAATCGTTATTTTTGTCGTCGAACTCGTAGGAATTAGATTGTCCTTTATGGTCAAGCAAAAAGAATTTCAAAAAATGAGTCTTTCCAGCGAGATTTTTAGCAAAAAAAAGTCAAAAAAATGCAAAAATTGACAAAAAATTCACTTTTTGAGATTCTGACCGTTTTTTTGAGACTATTTTTGGTCAACGAGTGATCCAAGAACCTCCAAATTTGGCCCTGTTTTACTTTATTCTGTCTTCTAGTGAATTGATTTGAACTGGGCCACTGGGCACCTTTCCATCAGTTCAGTCAGGTCCGCGCAGCGGGCCTGACTGCTTTAATTCCCCTAACGTACCCCCCCCCCTTGGCCGCCGCCCACCACGCCCTTCCTCAATCGGGCGGCGCCGAAGGCGCCCAAAAGAAAGAGGAGACTCTAAGCTATCCAACGAGCTATATACGAGCTTCTAATTCTTTCTAGATCAGGAGATATAAGCCCTTAAAGTTTGAACTAGCGATTTTTAAAAAAAAACTTAGAAAAAAAGACCCTGGCACTCAAAGGGTTAAAGAAAAAACATTTAAAAGATCAAGGTAATTAGCTGGTTTAACTGAGGTTAGAGAGCTATCTAATTTGATTGAGATTCAATTAAATTATAATGAAAATAATTTTTCTTGTTAGAAGTGTATATAAAAATTTGATGGAAAAAAAAAAAGATTTGAAACAAGGATAAGAGCAGATTCAGAAGGCTTACAGCGTCTCATCGTTTAGGACGAAACTGACGTAAAAATCACAAATCAATCTTGTTGCTGTTGTGAGTGAGATCACTAGGTATTGAGGGAATATTGTTTGTGCGTTGGTTCGAAGAAAGAAAAAGGAATATTTAAATCCTTTCATTATGTCGTTCTTTCAGCAAGTTTTAAATTCGGTAAGTCATGGGTATTTATGATATTTAAGGAGGACACCATTTATAGATTATGAACGTGTCTGTCAATTTTGAGACAATAAAGACAGGTCAGGTTGAAGTAGATGTCATCAATATATAAAATTATACATATGAAAGTTGTTTTTATGTCTTAAGGGTGGAATAAAGAAAGATGTGTGGCTAACTGGAGAAGCTACAACAATGGGTCATACTAACCCTTTCCGTGCCGACATGCGAGATTTCGACCTATTTGCCGGAAATTTATAATTTTTTACTAGATTTGAAATAAAAAAAAAAGAAAATTTGGAAACTTTTCGATATTGAAAAAAATAACTATTCTACAATTTTTAACTCAAAATCAAAGTCTTTGGCTAATACTTCTTATCTTACTCAGAAAATGAAGTGAAAATCGCTACGTTTTGCCAATTTCGGCATATGCCGACATCCGGCAAATAGGTCGAGGGTGTAAAAAAGGCACGGCAGTTAAAGGGCTAAGGACTAGAATTCTTTCAAATATTTGTACAACGGGCTCTAAATCTTAAGATGTAAAAAAATATCGAAGAAACACAAGAATATTCTAAAATCATTCATGTGTTATTAGGTTCTTATACTAACGTTAACAAATAAGTCTTAATTATCAAAATCCTAGCGACATTCTAACAGTTCCCTGACAGCTTCCTTTTCGAAATGACTTTTCATGTCATAGTTCAAAATCTATATCTATATTAGACTTCCAGGGTTAAAATTTACAATAGAAATGCGTCAATCGAGCCAATATAGGTATTGAATTGATATATAACACCGAATCGATAATGAATTTTTAACACTTTTATATGAAAATCTATGAAAAGGGATCTTCTTGTATTGCCGGAAAAAAACTTGAATAAGCAATTATTGAGATGTGATTGTAGATTCTATACGTACATTGCAGTTAAGGGTATCAAGAGCTTTTTTTAATTTTCGAAGAAGAAGAAAATATCAATAGTGGGAAATAAAGATGTCATTTCGAGTAAGCATTAAACTCTTGGAAAATTTCAAATATGCCTAATATTTAGATGAAGTTTAGAAAATTAATTGCTATACAGTTCAGTGTCTCAAGACAAAGTAAAATCCTTATGACACATGCCGGGGGGGGGTACTAGGGTTGGTGAATGAGGGGTATGCGCGGACGAGACCTCCGAAAACCGACCCTTAGAGAGACCAAATTTTAGTGAAAAAGTGACCCTTAGAGAGACTTTTTCGAAAAATTTTCTCTGATTTTCAAAAATTTCCTACCCTTAGTGAGACTTTTTTGTAATTTTTTCTCTCAAAATCAAATTTTTTTTCTAAAAATCGTAATTTTTCCCACCCTTAGAGAGACTACTTTGAAATTTTCTGATTTTTTTTTTGTAACCCTTAGAGAGATTGATTTTGAAAGTGAACCCCCCCGACCTTACCGTCCGCACATCCCAGCACCTATTGCCTAAGTACCCCCCCCCCCCCCGGAAAACCAAACAATTTTATGACTTGTATACTTAATATTTCAATCTTCTTGGAAATTGAATATCTATTGATTGAATAAAGAATTGTAATCATTTCTCACCCAAAATGCGTTGTAAGGATTTAACTTTATATAAAAATGTGTCTGCTTTTTTGGGACACACTGTAGTTCTGTAATTTTATAAGAAATTGGAGTGGCTTTTGGCGGTATCAGGGTTTAAATAAGAATACATTTAAATAAAAAACATTACTGTTAATTTTAGCAGAAACCTTTCATAGAATAATGAAAACCTTAATTTTTAAATAATCAAGTTGCTCGCTCGTTCTGGTACTTTTGTGCTTTTTTATTGTTTAGGTACATATCTTAGATTTTTATAGCCTTGTTTGACTAATTTGAGGCATGAGGATATATCCAAATTAAGTCTTCTCAGACCACGTTCACACGCTGCGGTTCAGTTTCGCTCCAAGACGAAATGAAGCCATTCTATTTACTGGCTAGAATTGACGTAAAAATTGAATTTAACCAATAGCATGGCTTCATTTCGTTTCGGAGTGAAACGGAACCGTAACGTGTGAACATTTATCCTTAAATTGTTCTTATTTTTCAGCATGATTGTTCCAATAAAATAGCTCTAACTTTAAAACTTTTTATCTTTTAACAGGACAAATCAAAGCAAGAGGTCATCCAACGTGAGGAACAAAAACAAAAACAGAAGAAAGAGCGAGATAATTTGGTACGTTTTTTATAAGAACAAACGTTATAAGAACATAAGGGTTCGATGACCAAAATACTAGGAAAAAGAAAAATATTTTAAGACTTTACAGACTGTAGAACACCGGATTTCTTAAGAAGTTGCACACAAATACACGTTTTTTTTTAGAACAAACGTTATAAGAACATAAGGCTTCGATGACAAGTTAAGGACAAGTTAAGAACAAGTTAAGAACGGTTTTAGGCTTTGTCGAATCTAAAACACCCAATTTCTTCAGAAGTTGTACATAGATACTCATAAAAAGGTGAAAGTGAGAATATTTTAAAAACATTTTTAGACTTCAACTCAAAAAGTTAAGAACATCCAAATACTTCTAACTTTGGACATTCTTATTCAAAAAATGTGTATAAGAACCAATGTGGATCAGCCTCAGTTGCTCTTAAGGCTTAAAAGGGGTCATAAAACCTTGATAGCCAATTTATTCTTAGGTTTTAGCCGAATTTCGACATCTAATGTGTCTGCTCTTGCGAATTGTTCTTATATAAAAGTGCAAAGACTTTTTTCAGAGAAATAACGATAGGGGTGCGTCCCCTTTTTGTTCTGAATTCTGGTTTTCCATGAGTAAATTTGTTTGGCTTCTCAAATAACTCAGTTTTTTATGAGAACGTCAAAGAAACCTTAAAACGCACGAGGAACACAAATTTGTTCGAGTTATGGAAATTTCGAGTTATGGAGTAAGGTTTATAAGGCATTGTTAACTGTAGGGAACATAAAAATTGTTCGAGTTAAAGAGACCCACTATATATTGTTGTTTTTTTTTCAGTACGAAGACCAGAACGAGGATGAATGTATGAGAGCCTACCAACGAGAAATGGCCAAGTCACAAAACAAAAAACAAAACAACAAGCCGTCTAATAATGGCTCAACCACAAATACAAATTCAACGAATGGCTGATAAAATGATATTTAAAACATACAGTTTCATTTATGAATTCTTATGAAAGTGCGACAGGTTATATAGAATCCCTCTAGACTCGTTACCTCATTCGAGCTTGAATTATTGAATTTATTTTTTATGGAAAGTTTAAAACATTGCATAAAATTGTGTTTAAGTGACTGCCAAACGAACTACTTTTTGAAATCTTTTTATTCGCCCTTCCAATTCTTAATGCATAATAGGCTTACAAATTTTCATTTCAATAAGTTTGAAAAACAATTCAAAATTATTGCATTCGGAGCTCATAAGTGTTATTCGAGTTCACAAATTTATAAAGGCCCCTTTTAAATCAAGGAGTTCTGACCTGACTCGGTTCTTTTAATCAAGCCTATTTATTCATAACCCCTCAAAATTTAAGGATGTTATATTATTGTATAATTTTTGTTGTACTTTAAAATTATTTCAAAACCATTTACTGTAAATAACATACACTGCTCTTGAAATTAAATTTTACAAACTTGAAAACACTTTCATCTGCCTTTGAAATATATTGTTCCCAATTCAACATGATGTAGAAGATTATAAAACATATGTACAGTAAACATTAAAATTTTACCAGCAAAATACACCAATAAAAAAACAGTAGAAATATAACCAAATAATTTGAGACCATTTATCATTTATGTAACTAAGGATTATCATTATATCAATAGTCCCTCCTCAGAAGACCGTGGAAGGTTTTTCAGCCCCGCTGCAAAATCAAAAAATCCAGTGGGATGGTTTTGGAGTGCAATTTGTTCCATTAAATTTCAAAAGGGGGTTAGTTCAAAGTCAATTTCCCAGTGGGGCTGAAATTCCGGGGTGTTTTCCAACCGGGGACAAAATTTTTGCTGAACTGTCCACTGCCGAACAGTGGGGCTTGGGCCTCAGCGAGGCTGTGGCACAGGGGTGTGAAGGTTGTGCAGATGAATATCTCGACTGTACCCTCGAACAAAATGTTCCTCGGAAGTTCGAAATAGAGTGATTCAACTATCGACTTTTCCATTACGACATTCTATTATTCGAATTAATTCTAGGTGCCATTCAAGGTAAAATAATCAATAAATAAAATGCTTTCTTTAAAATTGGCCTATCGCTGCATCTTTAACAAATAGCACATCCACGTGAATTCGAAAATTAGCGTAAGCCAACTGTAGAAGTGTTGCAGGCCCCTTTAGTTTTAAAACACAAAAGTAAGAATGAAGAAAAACCTCTTACCAACAAGTTTGAACCAACCACAAACGATAAAAAAAATCAATATTCGAAATCATCCGTAATAGAGTCCTTATTTTCAACGTATTTATCGGATGGTAATAAGGCGTCGGATCCACGCCCAAAACTTGCGCCCTCCTGTTCTGCCAGTTCTAAAACACCACCCCAGAGGCGGTCAGTCCTTAACAATCGATGACAACCAACAATAATTAAATGATGTTTAGCACGAGACAGCGCTACATTGGTGCGCCGCGGACAGTTTATAAATCCGATAAATTTGGTTCGTACGCACGACAAAATAATAACGTCTTTTTCTGCACCTTGAAAAGCATCAACTGTTGAAATTTGAACACCTTTTAACTCTATTGCCGATAGAACTCCTGATTCTTGTAATTGGTTGGAAATTCGGTTCACCTGAGCTTTATACTGGGTTATGATTCCAACTTGGGTCGGTTCAAGACCTTCTGCTAAGATCGCGTTAACCAGTTTTACACAATACTGTACTTCCTTAACGTTGAATAAACTGCCATCGGAGGCTGTTGCTTCCTTTCCGTCCGAAATATCAGCAATTGATACTGGACCTAACCAATCAAGTAACGGGCCTCGATCATCGGTCGAAACTCCATCCGTAAGCATTCCTTTATAAAACATCTTACTGCATAGCAAACTGATCGCTGGGTGACATCGGTATTGACATCTCAAAATGATAGGATTCAGGCCAGCTTTCTGTAATCGCTCGAATAAAGTCACTTCCAAACCTTCTGGATGTGCACTTTCTGACCCTTGAATAGTTGGACTGAGCTGGTTAGGATCACCAACCAGCACTAGCCTTTGACAATGGAAACGAGCAATTGGCACCATGGATAGAGGCTCGATCATTTGACTGCATTCATCCAGAAGATGTACTTGGAATGTCAGATTCTTCAGTAAAGGAAACGAGCATGCAGCACACGTCACACCAACGACTCGGACTCGATTCAATCGTGTTCGATTGGCACCCATTTTGTGAGCTTCGATTGCTTTCTTAACATAATCTGTAAAAAGAAATGATCGATTATGAATGAACATGTTTTAAAACAGTCCTAGAGTAGAGGTTAGCGTTAGAAATTGAGGCTCTGAGACTAAAAAATATCCCTCGTCAGTTGATTTTATCAAATATTAACAAACAGTATACTTCAGCTCTGACACGAGCACTAACTTTCGCGAAGATTTAAAAAATTAATCCACGCGAAATTTAATCGATTAAAGCAGATTGCACCTTATTTCACTGTGACAAGCAATAAATGCTATACCTTTTTCAGTGTCAGTGAGAGGCGATTTCAAGATGGTGTTTAATTCTCTAAGTTCTTGGTCCTCATGATCTTCAGCATGTAAACTGTTCGGTAAAATTCGTTTCGAGATCTTCCGTAAACTACCCACCCGAATGAAATCATCATAACCATGTTCCAAAAGGGCACATAGAACTCTGTCTACAGCAACATTCGTTGTTGAAGATATCATAAGTTTCAAAGTGTTCGATTCCCAACCTTGATGTCTCTCGATTAATTCGAAAACTTGTAGCAAGAATATCACAACTACGGATAATAAGAAGCTTTTGCCAGCGCCAAAGACACCATGAATTAGCGTAATATCTTTGATTTGGTTAGGAGGAAGCTCTTCGAAAAAGGACGTTTGTCCTTGTGCAGAATGTGCGGAATTCAAGGCCTGTTTGAGGAACATAGCAGAAATATGTTGCAAGGCTTTAGCCTGGTCTTCGTTGAGGGAGAAATTCTGTATAGTGTTTTCGATCAGCTCTCCTATGCTGTTTTCATCGAGACAAGATAAGTCTTTAGGTTCGTGAAAATCCTGATCTCGTGTAGAATCTTCATGAGGCAATAGAACGTGTTTTAAGACAGGAACATCATGGATTCGCAGATTTTCTTCTAGATTTTCAATGCAGGATAGTTCAGTGGATGCATTATAGACTTGGATTGCATAATAAGTCTCGTTTTCATGCCATTGTGACATACTGTACGAAGCTAAAGGACATATCTCTAACTCACATGAGGAATTTGGTCCGTAAAATACACTTTTTGCAACGAAAGTATCTCCTGGTGTAAAATCAATTGTTTTTGAGATTACCCATAAGTCAGCTTTGTTGTAAAAACTGGACGACCTTTTGAAAGGTAAAACAAGATATAGAGATTTCTTTGGACGGTCGAATCGAGCTTGCGGTTCTTTACGTTTTCGGTTAAAAAAGTTCATAGCCTTTCTCATAATCTTTGTTTGCCCATAGAATTGTATATTATGAGATTCAAGCATGGTAGATAAAGAACGATAGTCTGCGATAGTGACTTTCCTAAATTTTGTTGATTGGACTGCATAGGTCTGTGTTTTTGAGGAATTTTGTTTATTCTGCTCGTCGAACCATTGGAAGAGGTTACAACGTTTATCAGTTGATGCAGAGCACGTATAAAACATTCTTCCCTTATTCTTTCCTTCCTTCTTAACAGATCGTAAAACAGCTGGACCGTGTTTACAACTTGGTTTGTTAGGGTCTGTAGGCTCATCCACTGAATCGGTTCCTGAGAGTTGAGTTAGATCAACGTTATTGATAGCCTTGTGATAACGGTCACTTGTAGACCATAAAATGATATTAAGGTGCTCCAAAATAGCCTGTTTGAATGTCTGTTTGTATTGGCTGACTGATTCGTATTGTAGTGGAAGTTTCATTTCACGTTGCGGTGTTGGGTTGCTTTTGCATTGCTCTTTTGACGGGAATGCGTAATCAACACCAGGGCGGTTTAGATTCGAATGGGCGGTCGTTGGCGGATTGAATTTTGGATAATGCAGGTTTGACGTGGGTTGGACGTTTGAATGGTGATAGGTAGAGGTTGGCGGGTTGAATCTCGAAAAATGTGATTGTTTGATAGGAAAGGTTGTCGATGCTGAGATAAAACATAGGAAAATTATCGTTTTGTGCTGTTAGCGTTGTAGCTACCTAAGTGAAATGTTGGAAGGTAAAAAAAAATGGACCTATAAAACATAACTTTTTTTAAGGGAACTAATAAAGACGAGTGACCGATTTTTTTAATTCAGCAAGAACTAGATTTGGAGAATGATGGGTGTAAATTGGTTTCCTAAAATAAGCATTTGAAACAAACAAATTTGGACGAAGTAAATTTTTTTTCTCCAAAATTCGCTTTAAAAATTATCTCCCGTCAAAAAAAATACATCACGTTAAAGATTTCAAGACGGGTGCAGTTCGTCCGTCGTCTAGATATTCTCTGGCGTTCATCAGTAACGTAAATAAAGCCTGGAATACACTGGGACGAGGATGATCTCTTATTTTCAGCATCAAAAACAATGACAATAAAGTGCTTATAAAAGACCACTATTCAGATCATAGTGGACGGGCTTAAGGTAGGTGAAAAATGAAAATAGAACCTCTGCTTGGAATTGGTTGATGACTTGTAGTAGCAAGACTCGATACCTATAACAAAAAAATAAAGGGCTAACTTAACAATTAAAACATTTGGGTAAACTTAACTTAACACGATTCTTCGGTTTTACTAGGTTTTAAGAAGACAACACTGATCTTCTCAAAGAAAACACACATCCATGATAAATCTCACATATAACTAGCAATATCATTTTTAAAGTATTGAATAAGATGCTTATGATTAAGAAATAATTTATTGTGAACTAAGAAAAAATGCATTGCACCGTATTACGTTGAGTCATAGAATATTCTTATTTTTAGAATAGGCTTTTCCAGAAAGATTCCATGCCCCACTGTTGAGGATATCGGATATCCAGATGGTTTAATACTATCTGGGTATCCAGGGGGTACAGGGCAAAATTCATTAATATCCAGGATTTTATTCTTAAGCCAGACATCCAGGGGCTGTGCAACTTGAAAAATGGATATCCTCGACAAGGGATGGCGGCGGGAAAATTTTTTGGAAAACCTCAACAGCCTTGTTTTCTTATTTTGAAATAAAATAACGCGCAACAAACCTCCTGAGTTTTGTTTCCCTCAAATTTAAATTTCTGACCATCAGTATTTCTAGGTTGAGTAGTGAAGAAACCACTAGTCGATCGTTTGAGTTTGTTGCTTGGAAACGAATGGTTTGATGTCTCTTCATCTACCATGTTTTCCTGGAAAAATAAATTATTAATAACATCGTAGGTAGACATACACTTTTTTATGAGAATAGTATACTTTGAATGAGGGTCAAGTATTTTTAAGAAATTGTCAAAATTGATGGTGAAACATTCTTAACATATTCTTACTTTTTTAGACTTGACTTTTATACAAACATGAGAAATGATCAATTTGAGGGTTTGAGACTTTTGAATGAGTGCACATTAGGAGCAGAAATTATACTTCTGCCTCAAAGTTTCAATTTAATTCTAACAAAAGAAGCAGTTTGACTGTATTCTGATTAAAATCTGTGAAACTCACTCTGGAGGGTATTCTCACGATTTGGTCAATTTTCACCCTGATACTCTTATAGAAGATATTCTTATAAAAAAGCGTGTTAGTTAATATCGAATTGAATAGCTATTAGTAGAAGGCATTAGCTATTAGATTTAGAATTACTTCTCGAAAACATTGAGAGGGAGAAGAAAGAAAGTGTTTAAAAGGTCTTCACAAGAGAAGATATAGAAGCAGCCGGCGGAGAGACTTTTTGGAAATATGTGTTCTTATCTTCTAGGAGACCACATGCTACATCAATTTTCTCTTGATGATATACCCCTGGCTCTTTAAAATGTGTTCTGGGGTTGCCTAGACAACAAGAACACATCAGATGGCCTTGATTGTATCCCTGTCTCGTCAGAACACATTATTATTTCTAGCTCATTAGTTTAAGAAGCTCTGATCAGAACAGATCAAAATTTCTAGCTGAGAAATACTCTCAGAACACATTGGAAAAAAAGGTCGCCTCGCCGACTGCTTTCGAAGATATGAAAATAATTAAAGTTAGATTTCTTACATTTAGCATATTCATAAAATTAATGAAAGTACCTTATCGGCCCTTTTTACACCGGCCCTTATTGGCGTTATTTTTGGGCTCGTGGCGTAATAAGGGCCCGCGTTAAAAGGGCCAGCGTAAAACAGGCCGAGATTTTACAATTTTAACCTAAAAGCAGCGTTAATTCTTTATCATTATTTCTCAATTTAAAGGATTTTATGTATGATTTGAAGACGAAAATTATCCATTGCTTTACTCCATATTTAAAAATCATTTATTATAGAAGGAATTTTCAACAGTTTACTACTTAAAAAGGACATTTTATTATAAATTTTAGTACGCATTATTTACTAATTTGAAGCCTAAGTAGCCATTTTGATAAATTTTGGCGTTGTTAACGGCCCTAATAAGATAACTAAAATCTGTTCCAAAAATAACAAAACCCGTTGAATTTTGTTTTTTAAGGGGAAAAGATGACACCAAAAGCACTACCTTGTTGGAAAGACGATTTTCAGTACTTGACTAGATTTATGTTTCTGAACCTCCTGATTTTAAATATATATTTAACATTTTTCATAATATGCTTTTTTTAGATAAAAGATTTACGGAAAACTCTCGAAATTAAATCAATATACGAAACTAAACATAAAATTTATAAGTAAAATTATAATCAGTTACGATTGTCTATGATTACCTTTTCTCTGTCACCTGTCCAACACCGTTCGTCCTCAATGTTGGCTTCATTCGAAACAAGCTCTGGCGAATGCGTGGTATAGAAGTCGTTGGTGGTTCGTTCACAGTTTGGTCCTTTAGATGAATAAATCATCCTTTCCGATATAGATGAAGGAGAAGGATTCCCTCTCAAGTCAGCAATTTTTGAGGATGAGAAACAGTCTTTGATTTCTTGGCTATCTTTGAAAAACTCATCATCGTCGGAATCACCAAATAGTGATAATAGATCATTTGTTGAACGTTTTTCTGTTCTCGGTTTTTTCAGATATTCTTTACAGTCTTGAAGAATGTCATTTTCGTTGTTATTAGCATTAGAATTTACAGGGAACTGTATTGGATTTCGGTTTCTTGAAGTAGTTTCGTAGCCAGTGTTAAGTTGTCTCTCAAAATTATTAACTCTAGCTGGGATATTATGACCAAAAGATGCCTGTCTATGTAAGTTTTTGTTTTGTTTTGATTGAAATTCATAGCTGTTCATTGATTGATAATTTTGCTCATTGAATGCTGAATTTTGCTCAATATCAAATCTTCTTTTCTTAGATTGATCAGGGAAGGGTTCTATATTTCTAATTAGAGTTGTTTTAGTGTGTGCTGAAAATAATTGTGGGAGTTTTTCATCAGGTAAAGGAAGGCTTTGGTTTGTGTATTGGATGTCTGATGGCTGTTGCTTGCTACCAGATGAATAAAATTGCTGGTTTGAAGGTCTTTCGTCTTTAGATACCTAATAAGATAAGAGAGTTTTGAAAGGTCAGTGTTTCTAAAAAATTTAATTCCACAAGATTTATAAGGGGTTACCTTGACGAAATCAAAGATTTAGCATTTTAAAACTCAAATGAACATGTATTTAAGCTGGGTCTATGCAAGAATTTGTCCAACATAGTTTGGATCATAACATTTTAACACAAGCCTTGCATTATAGAAAATTCCCACAAAATTGAAAATTTATTGTTTTCTATTGGTGCAAACAATGTATCTATATGTACGAAAAAGTCTGAAATAGTTCGATATAAGATAAGAGAAACAAACATCTACATCCGTTTAAAAAATTAAATTTAAACCTCTACTTTTGATGGGGCATGAAACTTCTGGAATCTTGGTTGCTAAAAGAAGTAGAGAAATTTTGTCAACGGTAAGAAATCTTTCACTCATATAAGTAAGTACTATGGTTGTTTTGAAAATGAAGTCTACGAATCCCATAAATTGAAAAACTCCTCGTATAAGAAATAACGGTAAGAATCAAATATACCGCATAACTTCGAACAAAAGGTGCATGGCTGGAACCCCCCCTGGCCTGAGGGGGGGGGGGCTAAAAGGTCGAGCAGCAATTGGTACCTGATTTTAGCCTGTGGCTAGGGGGGGGACTAACCATGTTAGGGGTCACCTAAATTTTTTCAGATGGACCTGGGGGCAAGATTCTATGTTTGGTGATTGAATTATAAGCAGCCTACCAGACCATAGGTTGACACTTTTTCATCTTATATTTTAATCTAAGCAATGCTCAAAAACTGACAATTTGGTATCTAATATATTATCTGCAGTGCCGTAGCAACTGGGGGGGGGGGCAAGGGGGGCTATGCCCCCAATTATTTTTTCAAAAATGGTTATTTTGCAAAATGCAAAGTTTTTCTTTTTTAATTTGTCATAACTGTCTTATAAGTGCATGTTTTGAGTGCATTTTCAAGCAATCTAGAGCTCAAATTTTCAAAATTTTCTCCCTCAGGCCAAACCATGGTCGGCCCTCGCTGTGTCACTTAACTTCCGCACCCTAATATGAAAATGCTTCCTACAGCACTGATCTGTACAAATTCTTTAACCCTGTTGCATTTGCTTAGATAAAAAATTGGTCTGGCAAGGGATCTGCACCCTGACTTACAAAACCTTGATAATCTAGCATGAACCTTCAGTACTTAGCTTATCTCTTATTTCTTAGGGTATTTATTCTATTTAGCAATAAGCTAAACTAACTGTTGTATTTGTTTGATTGTTTGAAAATGATTTTCGAATTTTTTTTACGTGTTATTGGCTTAGGGGTCACCTAAAATATTTGGCAACCAGAGGTTACCCAAATCTTAGGGGTCACCTGAATTCTTAGGGGGCACCTAAAACCTGCTGCCAAGCCACGAGGTGGATCTTAGGAGGGGCGCTTATTCGAGGGGGGATTTATTTTCATAAGTCATTCGGTAAATATAAATCCCATGAATTGAAAAATTCAGACTTAAAGCCAGTATTCAAACTGAAAATATTTTCCATATTAAGTCACTTTTCCAGTAGAAAAATTAAAATAAAAAAAACAAGACGACTTAAAGTCGAAAATTTCGCCTAGAACTTAAACTACATAGAAAAAACAAGAAGTAGAGATTGAAGCCAATTCGAAATCTACTTTACATCGAGCCTTGATGAAACAATTTTACAAGAACAACAAGGCTTAAAATTGCTAACAAAGAGACCAATTTAAGAACAACTGTTGTTTAATTTTTAAGAACTAATAAACAAAGGTAATATCACCGTCTATCAAAAGTTATTTATTTGATTCTTATAAAGCAAATGCTTGTATAAGAAAGATGAATATGCTCATATTGTGCGCCATCTCTTGTTTATTTTGTAAGAGCTAATTACCAAAAGGTATATTACCGTCTATCAAGAGTTATTGATTTGATTCTTATAAAGTAAATGCTTATAAGAAAAATAAAAATGCTCATATTGTGTGCCATTGCTTGTTTACTTTGTGAGAGCTAATTACCGAAAGGTATATCACCGTCTATCAAAAGTTATTTATTTGATTCTTATAAAGCAAATGCTTGTATAAGAAAGATGAATATGCTCATATTGTGCGCCATCTCTTGTTTATTTTGTAAGAGCTAATTACCGAAAGGTATATCACCGTCTATCAAGAGTTATTGATTTTATTCTTATAAAGTAAATGCTTATAAGAAAAGTAAATAAGGTCATATTGTGCGCCATACCTTGTTTACTTTGTAAGAACTAATTACCAAAAGGTATATCACCGTCTATCAAGAGTTATGGATTTGATTCTTATAAAGAATATGCTTATAAGAAAAATAAATATGCTCATATTGTGCGCCATACTTTGTTTACTTTGTAAGAACTAATTACCGAAAGGTATATCGTCTTATCAATAGTTATTGATTTGATTCTTATAAAGTAAATGCTTATAAGAAAAATAAATAAGGTCATATTGTGCGCCATCCCTTGTTTACTTTGTAAGAACTAATTACCGAAAGGTATATTACCGTCTATCAAGAGTTATTGATTTGATTCTTATAAAGTAAATGCTTATAAGAAAAATAAATAAGGTCATTTTGTGAGCCGTTCCTTGTTTACTTTGGAACAACTAATTACCGAAAGGTATATCACCGTCTATCAAGAGTTATTGATTTGATTCTTATAAAGTATATATGCTTATAAGAAAAATAAATATGCTCATATTGTGCGCCATACTTTGTTTACTTTGTAAGAAACTAATTACCGAAAGGTATCACCGTCTATCAATAGTTATTGATTTGATTCTTATAAAGTATATGCTTGTAAGAAAAAAAATAAATATGCTCATATTGTGTGCCCCATACTTTGTTTACTTTGTAAGAACTAATTACCGAAAGGTATATCACCGTCTATCAATAGTTATTGATTTGATTCTTATAAAGTAAATGCTTATAAGAAAAATAAATAAGGTCATATTGTGCGCCATCCCTTGTTTACTTTGTAAGAACTAATTACCGAAAGGTATATCACCGTCTATCAAGAGTTATTGATTTGATTCTTATAAAGTAAATGCTTATAAGAAAAATAAATAAGGTCATTTTGTGAGCCGTTCCTTGTTTACTTTGGAACAACTAATTACCGAAAGGTATATCACCGTCTATCAAGAGTTATTGATTTGATTCTTATAAAGTATATGCTTATAAGAAAAATAAATATGCTCATATTGTGCGCCATACTTTGTTTACTTTGTAAGAACTAATTACCGAAAGGTATATCACCGTCTATCAAGAGTTATTGATTGGATTCTTATAAAGTAAATGCTTATAAGAAAAATAAGTAAGCTCATAATGTGCGCCATCCCTTGTTTACTTTGTAAGAACTAATTACCGAAAGGTATATCACCGTCTATCAAGAGTTATGGATTTGATTCTTATAAAGTATATGCTTATAATAAAAATAAATATGCTCATATTGTGCGCCATACTTTGTTTACTTTGTAAGAACTAATTACCGAAAGGTTTATCACCGTCTATCAAGAGTTATTGATTTGATTCTTATAAAGTATATGCTTATAAGAAAATAAAGAAAAAATCAAAACTGTGGAGCTAAAGACACAAAGATATATGACGTAATCCAAAGAAAACCCGCGAAAATCGTCCGTGGTTATACGAGCGTGTAATTTGTAAATTAAATTTAGTGAGTTCGTCCACCGTATCAAGCACTTTCGTTTTCTAATTTTTTTTCCGATGACACCGCCGCCGCCGCAGAAAGGCTATCGTAATACTTTCGCTAAGCGAAATTAACAAACCTTTTTATTCACAAAAGGAGCAAAACTTTTTGATTGTACATTTGTTGTAGTAGCCCTAACTGTTATAGCATTGTTTGGATTTTGTTCATCTTTTGATTGACATTCAACAGTGATTAAAAATTTGTCACTCTCAAGATCTGCATCATCTACAAGCTAAAAAAAATGAATGGCAATGTTAAAAAAACCTAGCCGTGAGCCATTTGATTCGTCAGAAACCTGCACCTAGGGTTAAAAGCTGTAAAACCGATGTCTGAAACCTTCCAACTCGAAACTTAAACTATAATGCTATTGGTACAAAATCAATGAAATGAAAAAAGAAAGGTAGTTGAAATCTTTGTTTTTCAAAGATTACATTATACTTCATACTCTCTACTTTTTTGTACCTTTTTCGATCAATACGGATTGTCTTGAGGATCACACAACCATGTGATAACTAAAAATTAGCTAGATGCATAAGAAATGCCAATTGCGAGGCTGACGAGGCTTAGCTATTTTTTTAACTTTTCATTCCATCTCTTCGGAGAACTAGGTGTAGTTGGAGCATCTTATAGCCTGGTTACGGCAATCGAAATAGGAAAAAGGAAAATTCTGATATAAAACTACCCATGCATAGGTTGGCGTCTTGCACAGGGCTCTTTTTTTGCCTCATGGGGTGTTTGACCTCTTTAGACTCTTACTATGATGTTCCCGGTGGCTCGGGCATTAGAAACAATAAGCTATCGAAAGAATTTCCGACCTAAGTCTTCAATAACCTAGATCGAAGTCGGATGATGATTTTTTCAGATACTACAATTATTCATGATATGCACCATTGCAATGTCTTCTGACATTACATCACCGACCCAACAGCTGATTGGTTGTAAGTGACGTAAAATCAGTCATTACGTCAATTTCAACCAATCAGCTGTTGGGTCTGTTGAAGACATTGCAATGGTGCATATCATGAATAGAAGTGAGTCTTCTTTTTTGATTGTATCAAGAATACTTCAATCAACAGTTCTCTTTACCTCTTCTGGCTTTACAAATAGGCTATCCAGGGCAGTCCCACTCTCAGAATAAATTGTAGCCTGAAAAATAGAAAATAATACAACTTAGAAATAACATAGTTACATGCTGAATGGACCTACCTGATGACCGATGTAATAAGAATATAGGGGGAAATGGCAACAATAGAAAGAAATGAGAAATACAGAAAAAGGTAAATCATGCTCATAGCACTTTCCAAGGTTAATTTCGAAACGATCAAGTTTTTTAATCTGCATTAACAATATCTATTTACTGGTCTAAAGTTCACAACTCAATCTCGAGATATATATATCATTTGAAAACAACTTGAGTGTGTCAGTGTCAGTTGGGATCCCTTCTAAAGATTTTGTACATTGCCAGAACCCTTGTGGAGAAAAATAAGATTGAAGGATAATCGAAAATATTATGAGCTTCTAGCTTTTCGTCCCTTGTGTTTTTGTTTACATCGTATGGATTATTTTCTTGTGAATAACAAAAGATCAAAGAAACTTGCGGTAATTTTTTTATGTCTGTAAAATACAAATATAGCACGCTACTGGGTCTGGGTCAAAACAATAAAGTTTTGATTTGAATTTATATAATTATCTATCTGGTCAAAATTTCAAATTAATAGCACTTTCAAATCATGAGATACATATAAGGATATATCATCGGATATAGGGGTAAATATAGCATGATTTCCTAGGACCTTAGGATCTCAGGATCTAAAAGCTCAAAAATGTTCCAATAAGGCTGAGAATAAATAGCCTGGAAGCCACTTAACCCCTCCCAAATCGAAAATAAAAGCCTAGGTAATTTTCGAGAACCATTCCTTTCGTGTTAATTTATCGCACTCAGTTTTCCCGAGTTAAATAGTTACGATTAAGAGATCACGTGATCTATCTTAATTGAAAAAATTGACGTCACTCAACAGAAAAATTACATCAAATAAAAAATATATTTGACGTCAATCAAAAAAAAAAAACATTAGAAAAACAATTTCAAAATTTTGTTCTCCATTCGAGAATCCAGATTTGAGTGAAGTGTTCGCAAAGAATTTTTACTCGAATCTTGCATCATTATATTGTTTATCATGAGTGATATAATGGCTAATATGGATATTCATACATTGACAGATGATCAGCAAACAATCTTGCAATTGCAAGATACCATTTATTTTCTGGAAGGAAAACTTTCAGAAAAAGATAAAGAAATTATTCGTCTAAATGTCGACCTCCGTCGCACGATGGACGTAAGTTAAATGAATTGTTATCTTGGCATTGTTTAAACATTTTTATAATATAATAACTTTGCTGCATTACAAACAAAAGCACAAACAGCGTTATTAGCTTGAAAACTTAAATTAAGCTTAAAATTTCATTGTTAAGCGAACTTTACTCTGCACTAAATCCTTAATAATATTATGTCTCACTCCACTACATCCACGTAAACTCAGTAATAACTTATTCAGTTTATTGTCATCGGGATACTTAATGTAAGCGTATTTACTTATTTCTTACCGCCTCTTATATTTAGGAGCGTCAACTTTGCCTCCAATTCGAAAATTCTGCTCTAAAGAGGAAGGCAGCTGAACATAACAAAACCGTCCTCCCTTTGAGGAAAGAAAATAATGAATTGCGAGCAGAAAACGAGTCTCTCACAAGTACCATTATCGGACATATGGAGAGAGAAGCAAAACGAGGAAAAGGTAAAGACGCAGCATCGCAAACTATCGAGTTGCAACCTAAAACAACCTCCAGTGGTTGTCAAACGCTTGACATGCAACCTAAAATAACCTCCAGTGGTTGTCAAACACTTGACATGCAACCTAAAACAACCTCCAGTGGTTGTCAAACACTTGACATGCAACCTAAAACAACCTCCAGTGGTTGTCAAACACTTGACATGCAACCCACAACAACCTCCAGTGGTTGTCAAACACTTGACATGCAACCCACAACAAGCTCCAGTGGTTGTCAAACACTTGACATGCAACCTAAAACAACCTCCAGCGGTTGTCAAACAATCGGTGCACAACTTAATACAACCTCAACCGGTAGTCAAACGATCAACAAGCAACCCAAAGTTACCTCAACCGGTTGTCAAACAATCAACAAGCAACCCAAAGTTACCTCCAGTGGTTGTCAAACGATCAACAAACAACCCAAAGTTACCTCCAGTGGTTGTCAAACGATCAACAAGCAACCCAAAGTTACCTCCAGTGGTTGTCAAACGATCAACAAGCAACCCAAAGTTACCTCCAGTGGTTGTCAAACAATAAACATACAACCAAAAGTTACCTCCAGTGGTTGTCAAACTATCAACAAGCAACCCAAAGTTACATCCAGTGGTTGTCAAACGATTAACAAGCAACCCAAAGTTACCTCCGGTGGTTGTCAAACAAATGTTCATTGGTACGTCGAAGATAAGAACCCATTGAACGTTGGTGGCTTTGGTTTACCTAAGGTATTTATAATTTCCACCTCTCACCGTATAGTTTTAGAACATAATCATCTCTGGCTGAACTACTTTTTGACCACTTTGTAAGGTGACTATTGGAAAAAGACTACCAACATTTTTGAGTTTTGAGTTGAAAAACATAATCAAGAATGGAAAATCAACAACAACAAGTTTGCAATACCCTATTTGAAATAAAATTCATTATCTTGAATCTGGCAGAATGCTCTACAATCCGATTAAGTAAAAATAAAACTTAGTGTCTGATGCATCCAGCGCTAATCGCGTTATCCAAATTATAAAGAATCAGTGACCTCCAGAATATACCATATATATTAGAGTTTCGAAAGTTATACAAACCGTTGTCCAATTTATCTGTACCCAGTATCTACGGCAATTTCACAATTTTCCATTGACGTAAAGGGTCTGTTGTCATTGTCTTTTCTCATTTGAGATTTTTCAAACTGACCCCTGCTATTGGGCTTTGGTGAGAGAAAGGAGACGACGAGAGAAGTGTTGCTATCTATAAATCATACTTCATCACAGAGGTCTCCGTACGGGAACTTTTTTATTAAACAGACAATGCGCACAGAGTATATTTTAAACTGGAGATTCGAATTAAGGAGAGCTAAAATTTGCTGTATTTCCTAACTTTTAGGATCTCAAAAAGCGATCACCGAAAACCAAGGACCAAAAGCCAAACAACAACCGTGTTTTTGGCGGCCCAAAGAAGGGCAGAAAAGCTGCTTTCAAACCATCACAAGCAGCTACAACAAACAAAGGTGGCTTCGGACTTCCTACCGTAAGTATTTATTTGTTGACATTAAACCATCATGGCTCATCATCATTATATGAAATCGCTCAATTTTTACCAAGACCTAGGAGAAACAAGCGCCGCGACCCGTCCACCCTGTTTTTTGAAACTACTCAAATAAAAAACAAAGTCAAGAATGACACTGTACATTAGATCGAAGTTACCGAGGAGTGAAGAAAGTTGATTTTTATCACAAATTTCTCTTCGGCGGATGCCGAAGTCATATCTCAAAGTTCTACCTAGGATTTTGAGAGATTAATATATCCCGTTCAAAAAGCACAAATTTAGTATTAAGAAAACACTACATTTTGAAAAAAAGATATCATGCAATATTGATCTTGATTTATTTTTTATTTTTTAGGACATGCGTAAACGCATGTAGACAGGAAGTTCAAGCCAAGGGGCAGATGGAGCTCCGTAGCCCGGGAGGATTGTCCGTCTAGGAGAGGCTTAACTCCAAAATCAAAAGCAGGGCAGATGGGGCTCTAGAGTCGTGGTGAAGACAGCTCATCTAGGAGAAGGAGAACTCTGAATTAAAACCTATAAACGAAAAAAACATCACCAAGATTAACATCAGGTGGAGATATAACCAAAGCAAGGAAATCAAATTCGAAAGATGTTGTTGATTGACACAGCATCATTTTCAAGATATAAGTTTAATGGCCGACATCCTAAGTCTCCCAAAGAGAGGCTAATATTAAGCATCAAAGAGCAAGCTAAATAGATTGAAAAATGACGCAACACCAAGAAGGACATCTCCATCGTTATAGCAGAGCCATCAAAAAATCAAGTTAAACTTATTTAAGTCGGCACTACAATAACTAAGTTGCCGAACAAACGGTGAAAAAATGATATGACTTAATCTGGATTGTATAAATGAAGTATTGTGAATGAATATAACATCTTGAATGGAAAAGTCATAAGTTTATTTTTATTTTAGTGTTACGTATTGAGCTTGTTTGAGATTTCCCGAGGAAATTCATAACGATCTCCTCAGCATTTCCTTGTTATCTTATCTTACAAACTTTTCGATTATTGCCTTTAGTAAGAGACTGAACTCGCTCTATCCAATAAACTTATACCGCCAACCTTTTTTCTGTCTTGTATCTATTCGATGAACAAGCCTTGAATTTTTACTGAACTTTCTCAAAGCCAAACAAAGTGATACTTTTAAAAGGACCTACCTGGTTATCAAAATTAATCAATGAACATTGAAACAATGATACACATAAGACATAACTGGTCAAATTACAAAAAATATAATGATATATTGGGAGAAACTATCAACACTATTGAATTTTATTATCATTTTTTTATAAGAACAATCCACTATCAGAAAAACGCACAGCTTAAAATATAAATGAGGTTTCTAGAAAACTCAAATCATCGCGCTCTACCGTGAAATTTTCTTCTTTTAGAAAAAATAATAATAATAAAAATAATAATTTGGCTAATAAGAACATTGATCTATGCTTATAAATAGCGATTCTTATAGATAAAGATTCGTTTTTTAAGCCGAAAATTTTTTTAGTGAAAATCTGCTTCAGCCATCTTTTACCAATGATGATACCCTACTTTCATACGAACGAACGAACGAACGAACGAACGAACGAACGAACGTCCAACAAAGAGAAGAAAATAACTGTACGTCATCCTGATAAATCAAATGGATATTTCCAGAAATATTCAGTGCCACCCCTGTTGAGGATATCGGACATCCACTGGGGCTTCAATGCAATCTGAATATCCAAGGGGGATAACCTTATAAAAGGGAGAGGAAATCCATGGGGTGCAGGCAAAATACCTTGATATCCAGGGGTACAGGATGAAATGCATGGATATCTAGGAGGTACAGGACAAAATGTTTGGATATCTTCGACCCTTCTATCCACTTAACACGCCCAGGGGCGTTGGAGCTCAAAAAATGGATATCTTTAAAAGGGTATGAAAAAAAGGTACGGAAAATTTCCGGAAAAGCCCAATGAAAACTAGTTCAAAATGTGGTTTGCACCTATAGGATTAATGTTTCGGATTAAGTGGATTAATAAATCCGCTCATCGACTGGAAACCATTCAATTATACTTTAGCCAGATAATTTTGATGAATTAGGTGCACCGTAACATTATTTCTTTCTTTATAATGAAAAT
Source organism: Clytia hemisphaerica (assembly GCF_902728285.1). NCBI lineage: Eukaryota > Metazoa > Cnidaria > Hydrozoa > Leptothecata > Clytiidae > Clytia > Clytia hemisphaerica. Next base: position 448,682 of record NW_027104464.1, read on the forward strand.
TAATGGAACTTGAGAACTGGAATTAACCAATGAATTGATAAACATCAGTGAAAATTTACAATAACAGTAGACTGGACGTACCTTTTTATTTTCCAATCTGTACTTCAAAATACCATCCTGCAAAAAGAAGGACATTGTCAATCAAGCTTACATAACTAAAAAATATGTCAATTTAGGGTACAAAGGAGGAGTGATGAACTTGATTTTTGATGGGTCATTAGTTAAGGAGGAGGAGTGGGTACAAAAAGAGCAATTTAGTAAATAAGACTCACCTGCCAAGTCTTGGCTTTCTTTAGCTTTTGATGTGTGTAAAGGATCTAAAAAATATCATTGAAGTAAAAAATCATCTTCAAATTTATTTTACCATTTTCTTTTCATCTTTACTCATAATAGTTAATTACTCGTTTGCTGCCAAATTTCAAATTACACTTTATCATGCATTCACAATACCTAAACAATTTAATTATCAATTTAATCATTATTCTCAACTTGAGTAATTACGGGTGGTTGCACCCTAAAATCACGTGGTACCCCAAAACCCACAATTGCATAAAATGCAATTTACACTTTATGTCAGTAAGTGCTAACTATGCATTTCCAGATACATTAGTAAAAGGGCTAAACAGAAAACAATAATTTTGCATATTGTAAGCTCTCTACAGAAAAATACAGAACTGAAACCGCAAAAAAAAAACATGAAAAAAATGATAATAGTCAATATACCGGGTAGTAACTTTTTTATTCAATTGAGCATAACTTTTGATCTAATGAATCGAATTTAATAAATAACCCATCAAAATTTAAGTTCATCTTTCTTCTTTCTAGTAAAGTAGGAATGGTTCTTTTAAAATCTTTAGATTTCTAGAAAATTAGTTTTAAAGAGAGAAACTTTTTTTGTGGCGCACCCGGTATAAAAAAAAAAATCTGAAACACAATTTCTTTCCATAACAACAATATTTTTCAATTGAATATAATATACACGTTTTTTTTTTTAAGAAACACACTTTTAAGAAACATGAGGCTCAGAATGCCTAAAAACTAAGAAACATCTAAGAAACATGCTGAGGCTGAGAATAAGAAAATAACATGTTTCAATTTCTTAAGAACCTTTCAATCCAGCCTTTCATAAGGCTGATTATGTCAAAAAGTTTAGAAACATGTAAGAAATATTTAAGGCTCAAAAGGCCGATTTGTTAAGAAACATTGAGGCTGCTTGGTAATGTTTGACAGCTTTTTCATAATCTGATCTTTTAAAACATTGAACTTGTCAGATTTTAAAGGAACCACTTTCAGAGGACCATAATTAATCACATCAATGATAAATCTCGTGAAATGCACTGTTGTATCTTCAAGAATGGTACCATAGCCTACTTCAAGTCCTTTTTCATTAGCCAAGGAACGCTTCAAGATTTTACCTACAAACTGCTTACTAAGTGATAACTTTGTACAGTACACTACAGCATTATCACATTTCCAAGAGAGAATTTCCCAGCAAGAATTGTTTTCCAATTAGCTTTTAAGATATCTACAGCACTTAAATCATATGTGCTGCTGGTTTCATTTCAAAATCGCTCTATTGCCTTGGAAGAACCTGCTGAAGCTGTTGCAGAAACAATCATGATTGGCTTTATCTTATCAGCTTTTAGATAAACTGACTTCAAAATGTCTTGACACACTGGACATTGTTTACCTCCAAATGCATCGTATTTTGGCAGTATAGCCCTAACTGTTCATAAAAGTTATACTTTTAACAAATTTATTCTTAAGTTTTTGAGTAAACTGAGGTCAAAAATGATTATTTTTCAAAAAATAAAATTGAGATTTCAATAATTGACAATGGAATATCTGTGTTTCTTTTTAAATAAAAGTTCTTCAATTTTTGCAACTTGTTGGTCCTGATTTTATTTGTCTTCTGTAAGGGGTTCCCGTCAACAACATTCAAGCATGGAACTTCGACCCTCAGTTTAATTTTTTCTGTTTATCTTCTTTTGTTTCTTATTTTTTATCTGATATCCACTTTTAATGCTTTATAAATATAAATTTCAAATGCTAGTTTTAGGAAATCAGAATATTCCTATAGAAATCACTGTCAGAAATGTAGCTATAAAATCTACGAATTCTGTTGAGCTCCTCGGTATTACCATTGATAACAATCTCACTTTCGAATTACATATCAATGATCTTTGCTCTAAAGCTAGGTCGAGAGTCTGGAGTCTGAACAGAATTCGCAATTATCTAAATTTTGATCAACGAAAGTTGATATTTAACGCTTACATCATGTCAACACTTAACTATGCACCAATAATTTGGATGTTTTGTAATAAAACTACATATGAAGAAATCACCAAAGTCCATAAACGGGCATTGAGAACATTACTTTGTGATTTCATAAATGATTATGAGGTTTTATTACAAAACGCCAAATGTAAAACGGTTCATGAAATTCAGTTTTGCTTTCTACTTTGTGAGGTTTACAAATCCGAAAATAAATTTTAAATCCAAAGTTCATTCAACAAATCTATATAACGAAGGAAATAAAATTTAACTTCCAAAATCCAACCCCCAGCCTTTTTTAGGAAGATTTTGGTTGTAGCCCCCCCCCCCCTGCGGGCTGAGGGGGGTTCATGCCATGTGAAATCTTTGCCCAAAATGAGTACCCATTGCTACTTGATTCTTGATTTTGTGAAATCATCCTTAGCAGAATTTATCAGAAGTTGGAACCTTTTCCTTTCTTTTAATAATTAATGCTAGCTCAAAGTCAGTTTTAACTCTAAAATCCTAAAAATCTTGACAATGTTGCTCAAAACAACAATTTTTGCTCAAGATTGAACAGAAAATGAGCCCACTCAGATAATAAAATCTTGGTTTTTGGAAAGTTTCATGGGGATAGTACAAACATTCATCAAGATCTTTACCTCCTGATCTACCATTTAAGGATCAAGTCTGTCAAATTTGCTTCTAAACTCTCAAATCTTCAAAGGTGAACTTTACAAACCCCATAAAACAATTTTGCCATCAACCTTTCTGCCCTTAAAAACTTAAAGATAAGTCCAAAAGTACAAAATATTCCTAAACCTCTCCTTCCCTTTGGACAATTTGAACTTTGGGCTCATTAACTGCATTTAAGAGCAAACAGGCTGATGGCAAAATTGTTTTATGGGGTTGGTAAAGACCACCTTTAAAGATTTGAGAGTTTAGAAGCACATTTTGACAGTCTTGATCCTTAAATGGTAGATCAGGAGGTAAAGATCTTGACGAATGTTTGTACTATCCCTAAGAAACTTTCCAAAAACCAAGATTTTATTATCTGAGTGGGCCCATTTTCTGTTCAATCTTGAGCAAAAATTGTTGTTTTGAGCAACATTGTCAAGATTTTTAGGATTTTAGAGTTAAAACTGACTTTGAGCTAGCATTAATTATTAAAAAGGAAAAGGTTCCAACTTCTGATAAATTCTTGAACTATTTATAGGATGCTTTCACAAAATCAAGAATCAGGTAGCAATGGGTACTCATTTTGGGCAAAGATTTCAGCCAAAAATGTACTTTTAAGTCAATTTTACAAAATTAAGGGGGTCAGGGGAGTTAGAAGCCACCTTTGAGTGAAAATTCAGCCTCTATAAGCTTTCGAAGAGTACCATATTTGATTTTCCTAGAAACCTTTCTGGAATGTGATAAGGAATCGTGATTTGCAGATAAAATTTACTTTCTAACTGCCAATTACTGGCTGCAATAGAATGACTTCAGCTCTAGTCAAAAAAATGAAAAAAAGCCTTTTTGGCCCAAAAAAGCAAATTTGACAACTTTTTTCACCTAGTTTCATTGTTTTTATATAAAAGATTCATCATAGCCCTTATATTATAACAAATTCAGTGACCTAGACCCCTTTGAAGTTTGCCAATGGGCCAAAATATCCCGAATTTTAGTCATTTTTCGAGCGATGTTAAGAAAATTTTTAAATCAAGATAAAAAATTAATAGGAGATCATAGGTTTCTTTTTTGATCCTAAGAGACCAGGCGGTTGTCTTTCAGGAACAGAAGAGTTGGAGGTCAGACAATGTTGGGATTTCTAGGAAAATTGGGCTAAAGGTTGGTACTTTTTTGAGACCTTATTGGCTTTTCGGGCCTCTAGGGACCAGTAGGGCCGAATTTTTTATTGCAATCACTTCAAATGGATAGACCAGGAGCTGAACTACCAGAAATTATTATTTTGAGCAGTAACAAACTCCCCTGGGACAGGTCAGATGGCTCTAAAATACCCCTAAAATCAAATTTGTAGCGTTTTTGTGACGTCATAACTCCAGCTACCATTTTGAAAATTTAGATTTTTTTGGAAAATTGTATAGTTTACTGGCCATAGTTTCAGAATCACCCAAAATCAATTCCTCATTTTGATTTGAGAAAGCATGGTTCTATATCAAAAAACTTTTTAAGTGCAATGCCCAAATATGTCAAAAACTTCAAATTGGCATAAATCCGCCATTATGGATTTTCAGACCAAAATATTTTGGGATTTTACTCAGTTCATTGTACTTAACAACATATCCAAAAATGAAAAAAATCTAAGTTTCAAACTATTGAACCTGCCCCGCCCTTAAAAAAACTGGCTCTTAAACTTTCTCAGGCAAGAGAAACTGAAGCCTTAGAACAGACGGTACTAATCAATATTAAATTCCATTATCGAAGTAATCGATAATAATTGAAGTAATTGAACGACCAATTAAAAAAACAATCAAATTTCAAGTACCTTATTGGTATTAAATTTTGCGAATCGCGAAATTTTTTCGAGAAAACGTGTTTCACATCACGTGTATTGTTAGTTTCTGGAAATTTTTGCGTGTATTAAATTTCCCATTCACTAAATTGGGTATTTTCAAAAAGTGGGAATGAAGAAAGAAAATGACTACTATTGCTTGTGTGGAAGCCCGAAACAGTGTGGTGTGTTACAACGCTCTTTATTGATTCAGAGGCTAGAAAAATACAAAGAAAGTCTAATTAGAATTTAAAATAAAATAAAAATAGCTAAGTTCCGAATTCCGGAAATCAGTCAGTTCCGGATGGAAAGGGCCAATACCGGAATACGGAAAACTATACGGAACTCCAAAGGTAAAATGGCCCTAGAGCAAACAGAGGGCAAATGGAGGCCAGAAATAGAGTATGAAGCCAAATCGACCAAAGGACAAAATGCAATGCCCAAAAGACTAACGGTCTGTGACCAGAAAAACAGCTAGGAAAATGACTCCAAGATCGACTAAACGAAAGTCACAGACCAGGTCAAAAGGTGACCAAAATACAAGGAAAAATCTAAAGAATCCTAGAGAATCTAGTACCAAAAAAATGTACAAAAATAGGAAAAATTACAAGTCAAAAATATAGGAAAAACTTACTGAAACATAAGCTCCAAAGCACTGGACAAATACAGCGCTAACAGGGTTGCGATCAACCTGGCACTCTTAGAGAAGTGCGAAGTTCCTTGTTGGTGTTGGTTGTAATCAATTGGATCTTCAATATCAATCATAACCAATCAATCAACTGTTCAATATATCTACACTCAAACATTTGCAAGTATACATCCCATGTCGCATGTGTGTCCTTATCATTTACACTGAACAGATTGAGGTTTTTGCAAATAACCGTGGACCAGCTGTACGTACGGTTTGGAATCGACGTACAGCTGAGCAGGTACCTCCTTACTTATTTTATTGTTTTATCTGCTTCACCAACAATGAATCTCCTAAAAATTGTATCCTTATTTGCCTTCTTCTGGCAATTCCAAATTACTGAACTGACTACAATACCTCAAGGAGACTCTCTTTTATGTTGTAAAGTCTTCTCAAACAATGAAACCTGTTTGATGTCAATTGCATTTTATTACCAGGATAACTCGCGTCGCTACAATATCCACCCTTATGGCTTGTTACAACAAATACTTCTTATCATAAGTGGCTCAGTTGAAGTGAACCCAGGACCAAGAACCTATAAGATTAAATTTCCATGTGGTGACTGTCAAAAACGCGTCAAAAGAACCGATGTTTCCATTGCTTGCGACATGTGTGACCTCTGGTACCATAAGAACTGCTGCCGCATGGGGGACCAAGTATTTGACTGCTATTCTACTGACAAAAGCCTCTCCTGGACTTGCTACCAATGTGCACTGAAAGGACTATCTACATCATTATTCGACACTTCTTTTTCATCAATCTCGTCAGATGGCTCTAACCATTCCATCGATGATGGCATTCCAAAGAAAAAATCGAAACAGCTTCGTCTAACAGTATGTAACTTTCAAAGTATTTGGAATAAAAAGACAGTGCTTGCACCCTTCTTGATTGACAATAACATTGACATCATGATTGGATCAGAAAGTCACCTATCAGCAATAACAAATAACAGTGAATATCTACCAAGTACCTACACTGCAACTCGTGAGGATCGCAATGACGGTTACGGTGGTGTTATTATTATACGAAAGAAAGAACTTAAGATTGAAGAAGTACGTGTTCAAAGCTCAGACATTGTTGCAATAAAGGTCATAACGTATGAAAAACCTGTGCTTGTTTGTGCTTGTTATCGATCTCCAAGCAACAAGAAAGAGAACAATAAAGTTATTATCAACAAACTTAATGATCTTCTTAAAAAACATAAAAACAACCCTATTTGGTTAGCAGGTGATTTCAACCTCCCAGACATTGATTGGAATAGTAATAGTATTGTTGGAAATGCTAATTCAGTTCAATTAAATGAAGACTTTCTTCAACTTTTTGATCAACACAAAATGTCTCAACATATCAATTTCAATACAAGAAAAGAAGCTCTCTTAGATCTGCTACTCACAAATAGACCTACATTCCTTGTCCGCTGTCTTCAAGTGGCAGGTTTTGGTGATCATGACACATGCGCCATCGCTGACATTGTATGTCATCCACAAAAATTCAAACCAGTGTTGCGCACAGTGCATTGTTGGAATAGAGCCAATATTCAGAACCTTCGCCAGATCATAGATACCAACATCAAGAATTTAGTCGCATCAACAACTACTGATACTTCTCTTAATGACATTTGGATAAACTTGAAAGACATTCTTCTTACTGCGCAAGCCACACATGTTCCTACAAAAATCACCTCACAAAGATTTCAACAACCATGGTTTAACAGAGCCTGCAAAAAAGCAGTTCGTAAAAAGAAACGATCTTACCGCAAATATAAAGTGTCAAAGGACCCTACTGATTGGAAATATTATATAAAATGTGAGAAAGAAGCAAATAAAACATGTGAAAAGGTAAAAAATGACTATATAAAACGAAGTATCATGAATGATGATGGCAAAAAAAACAAAAAACTCTTCAGCTACATCAAATCAAAAAGGAACGACGTTATTGGAGTTTCTCCTCTTGTGGACGCAGATAATATCACACATATAAATGACAACGACATAGCTGAAATATTAAATCAACAGTTTGCAAGTGTCTTCTCTAAAGACGACGGCTTATTACCTGAAATCAAAGGTCCTAAAGGATCAAACATCAAAGACATTGTTTTCACCAGAAACGGCATCCATAAATTGCTATCGAATATCAATCCTAAGAAAGCTTGTGGTCCCGACAATGTCTCAGCAAGGATTCTCCATGTATGTGCAGACATTTTACCTGACATCTTTGTTTTACTTTTCACGGCATCACTCGAACAAGGAGCCATTCCAAACGACTGGCGACATGCATTAGTGACTCCAATTTACAAAGGCGGGAATAAAGACCGATCAAAAGCTGAGAACTATAGGCCGATCAGCCTAACATCGATCACTTGCAAGCTTATGGAGCACATAATCCACAGCAATATAATGACTCATTTTGATCAGGACCACACACTTTCTGATACACAACATGGCTTTAGAAAATTTCGATCATGCGAGACGCAGCTAATTCAAACCATAAATACGCTGGCGCAATCTTTGAACAATCGCGAACAAACAGACTCCATTTTGTTGGATTTTAGTAAAGCCTTCGACAAGGTTTGTCACAGAAAACTTTTATTGAAACTTGAACATTATGGCATCCATGGAACCTTGCTTAAATGGATAGCGGATTTTCTGAACAATCGTAGTCAATGTGTAGCTGTAAGAGGAACTCTGTCAAAGCGGATAGCGGTCACTTCAGGTGTCCCTCAAGGCTCAGTTCTTGGTCCCCTCTTGTTTCTTGTTTATATAAACGATATGCCCTTGCATGTTGATTCAAATATTGCTTTGTTTGCTGACGATTCCTACTTATTCAAAGTAATCAAATGCCTAAATGATGCATATTCATTACAAGCAGACCTTGACAATTTAGTGGAGTGGGAAAAGCAATGGTCAATGGAGTTCCACCCGGGGAAATGCTATGTACTTCGCATAACAAACAAACATAAAATTATTGACCACACCTATACAATCCATGGTCAAAACTTGAAGGCAGTTGATAAAGCGAAATACCTTGGAGTAACCATTTCCAAGAATCTCTCTTGGAAACATCATGTTTCAGTCATCACTGCTAAGGCAAATTCCACCAGGATATTTCTTCAAAGGAATCTTCAAATGACAGACACAGAAACTCGTCTCGTTTGCTATAAGACATACATCAGACCTCTAGTAGAATATGCATCTTCAGTATGGGACTCACCTGGGAAATTGAATATAACATCGCAGTTAGAAAGCGTCCAACAAAAATCCATCCGTTGGGTTTACAATAGGTGGGACAGGGAATGTTCACCCACTTCGTTATTGAAAGATGCTGATTTGGATATACTTGAAAATCGTCGCAAAATCAATCGCCTCAAACTTTTTCACAACATCATGTCTGGTTCAAAACACGTAGACAAATCAATCCTCCCCACAAGACAGCGTTGTAAAAACATAAAATATAAACAATTACTGGGCTCAATCCAGTCATACACAATGTCTTTTTTCCCAAATGTGGTTCAACTATGGAACAGCCTTCCAAAAGAAGCAACATCTATTGAAGATACTGTTGTTTTTATTGATAAATTAGTGGTCTGAACTTAGATTTCTAGTAAACCATTGACTCCATTTTATGCTAATTTTATCCCTTATCTTCAGTCCTAAATCTGTGGATCTAATTTTGAATTATTTTTGTCAACACCTACCCAAAATCTAGAACTCAAAGCTTGAAATCATTGGAATCTCTCTACTCACTAAGCTTTATATACCTTTTAAGATGTTTTTATATTTATTTTTAGTAAATAAATCTTGTTTTTATATGCAATTTTTAATTTAAGTTTATTTTTTTTAAGCCAGATACATATATTTTTTATCACTATTTATTTACCTTATATTTATATTCTTTTCTAGATAATATTTGTGAGAATAGGTTTTGTAACCTCCTGTAAATTATCGAATAGAAATAGAAATAGAAATAGAAACACTGTGTATGGATGGCTCCACAGGAAATACCAAAATAAATTCTCAAGTAAATCCAAAATGAAAATCAATTCAACTAACTCTAAAATGTTAACTGTAAATATTTCTCCAACGAGAAGTGAAAATGGAGTTTCTACAAACTCCTCAAAACGTCTACACGTTCTCATAACAATTTCTAGATTGAATTCAAAAGCAAAAAAAGGGCGAGATGAAAATAGAGAAAATTGTACATTGGAGCATTAAAAACTAATTAAATTAAACATTAAAACGCGATATCATACGCTAATTCCCAAATGGGAATATAGCTACCAAAACAACATACCTCATAATATGACAAGTCTCTTGAGGCCAATGTTATCATGGCCGCAACAGCTTGAAACACAACGTATTGAGTGTAAGCATAACCAAAAAAGTAACAAAACCAGTGATAAAAATAGTAACTAAATGTAAGTTTCTTTCATTTTTGTAGGACGCAAAATTTTATACCATCAAGGTATCAAAATTGTGAGTATTCGATCACTTTCTAAGGAACCTTTGAAGACTCGATAACAGTTTGAGTACTTTGATTGATACTGTCAACTGCTCTAACTTGGGACAATTGGTCAAAACATGGGACTGTTGATATTTTGGCCTGTATTTTCACTTACTGTTAAACTCAATGATAACTCCACCAAGTTTATCAATCATGCTTTCTGTCATAACATGTCACGATAACTTTCACTGATAGCGCGCCCTTTTTAACTTTTTTTGTTTTCATTCAAAATGACCAGACGCCGCTTGGAGGATTAGAGAACGCCTGCCGCCTAACCGCCTATCGCCCATTGTGATTAACAAATAACGAGTGTGTAACCACTACGGATTTTTTTCATATTCCGATTTAAAAGCCTACTTGGTGCGAAAGAGAAATCGTGTATTTTTTAATCGCTGTTCATTAACTCAAATCAAATGAATTTGGAGGTTTGGGGGAAATGGTGGCTGAATTGCCGTCCCATGTTTTGTCAGATAATCCAAAGTTAGAGCAGTTGACAGTATTGATTACTTTTGATAACTTTCAAAACCAATTGATTACTGCAATAACCAATACACCTTATCGAAAATTCCACCTCCTCGCGTTGTTGCTACGGAGGTAAACAAAGCGCGATATTGCGGTTTTCAGGCAAAAAGCCTTACAAAACACCCAAAATATTGATGCCAAAAGAGCCTCCTAATCAACTGAAGAACCACCGAAGTTGTTGTTTTTCTCTTTCTTATAGCTTCTGCTAGCATCTTGAAAGCTTTGTTTTGTTTGTTTTTTTTCAAATTCAGTGTATTTTTAGGAGCAAATGAGTTCTTGTTTTACGCGGGAACTTTTAGCGCTACTTGCGCTGCCATTGGTCCCATTTATGTTTACCTCCCAATTTCAACGGATCCATTTTAGCGCGATTGTTTTTGTGAAATTTCCGATAAGGTGTATTACCATCATATATCTTTAAAACCAAAAGCATTGACCTAAAACCTAAGCACAAAAAGAAGTGCCAGCCATAAGATTTACCTCCTTATTTCCCTGCCATTTTGGTGCCTTCGCCATGGGTTTCCTCACGTAATTGATATCACACATTCTGATTGGTCGGAGAATACGAGTGTGGTTTTCATGTGTGTTTTAATTTGGCGAGATAAACTTCATTTCAGATTATTTCAAAGCGCTGCTACAGGAAACATATTTGATAAAACTGAAGGTATTTTGATACAATCGAAAGGTATTCAATATGATCAAAGGTAATTGAAAAGTATATAATCAAAATGATTGAACAAATGGTCGAGTGAGTATTCAATCACCGATAAAATCGATAAAAAGTTGTCACTGACCCACCTTGGATTTGTTCAATCATTTCGATTACTTTGATCCCAATCAAGCGTTTGATTGGTACCATCTGGCTTAGAGTATATGTCCTATTTTTAACAATGGAATTGATTCAAATTTGTCAAACTTCTCTTGTTGTCAAACTTTGTCGGGTGGAATTTTTGCTGAATTTGTTGAACATTGCTTTTTGTTGTTATGTTGAACTTCGACTTTGAAAAGTTCAATTAAAGAATTTAATCGAACTTTTGTCATTCCATTAAGTTTGAAAAAGTTTGATCAGTTCGGTAAGTTGAACTGTTCGATTAATTACGTCTGGAATATCCATCGTGATTAGAGGAAATGTAAAGATATGGAAAAAACAGCTTCTTGAAAACAATGGAAAAACGGCTCGCCATATACCAGGTCTCTTGTCCTTAAGGGAGTTTATGTCGAGTTAATAGGTTTCTTTTATTATCGCTATAAAAAATCTGTATATTTAGAGTATAGTGACAAAATTCTTTTGTTTCAAGCCTGATAGACCTTTTTTCAAAGAGGCCACCCTGTTGAATAATTATGTAGTCCAGCAGAAAAACAATGATAAAACCATGTATAATTATGACAATATGCATGATACAGTAATTATGCATGGCTCTATTATTGTTTTTATGACTGGACTACATAATTATTTAACAGCACATCCTATTTGAAAAAAGGTCTATTATGTGCAAACTTTTAGGGCTTATATTTTGGGTACACCTCTTCTATACTGCTCAGAATTTCCTAGCAATTCTACTGATATAACGGCATCATGACCGCATCATTATATGGAAAGCTAGAGCTCAAGGAAATTATAACTTCATCTTGATTTTACTCGATTACTGAAGTTTTACAAGAATCAATCAAATATCATTGCGTTAGAATTTTTTTTGCTGTACATTGGTAAAAATATCGCTCTTTATTCTTAAAAATTGAACTAGTAATTGGCGAAAAAGGAAAAACTAATTTTCATTTTTATCGTCCAAAATCATGTAGAAACCATCTGATGTGTATGGTGAGCAAGAGGAATTTTCAATAGAAGTGATCGTTGAACTTTGAGTAATCAGAAAAGCTGTTTTTCCATCTCTTTACATTGGGCCATTCCAGTTTTTATTTGTTACCCCCCCCAATGCATGGACGACATGGAATTTCCGTAGCAAATTGCTTTCAAGAAAGTCTGGAATTTCCGTAACAAATTTACAAAATACCTATCAAAACCGTGGAATTCCGTTACTGTAACCTAAAAAAATCATGGAATTCCAATACTTTCTCTTTAAAGTTTGCCTGGAATTCCGTGCCAAAATTTAATTCAAAAATTGATGTCATCCATTAGGGGGTAAAGTTTTTTTCTGGAATGGCCCATTCCTCTGCGCTCTGTCGTGATCTAGCTAGGAAGAAAAAGTCCATGCTGATCTTTATTTTTGTCTTGAGGACTTCTCTTCTTCCTTCCTGTCTGTGGGGGGCGTACGGTTTTACGGAATTGCGGAAATCGACCCTTTTTTCTTCGGAATCTCGGAAATCAGGCAAAATTCTTTCGGTATTTCGGAATTCTGAAATTGTTTCGGTATCGGAAACCCGAGAATTTTTGCTTCAAAATTTCGGTATTATAAAGTTTTTATCCCCTTTTTTTTTCGGAATTCATACATGAAAAATCAAAAATTAGTCAAAACGGGGGAAAAAACCCAAAAAATCGGTATCGGAATTGCAAGTATTTTATTGCGGAATTTCGGAAATTTTGGCAAAATTGTCCGGTATTTCGGAAATCGCAAACCCCGTACGCCCCCCCTGTCTGTCTGTGCACTGTGGCGCCACTGTCACTGAACTGAAGAAAAGTAACTTTAAGTTATATTTTTACCTTATACTTCAACATCCTTGCTTGTCTTCTACACATACATATTGATCAGGTTCCATTCCCAAGCGATCTTTGATGGATATAATAGTAATATGAAAGTAGAGCTGCCTGAAACTTCTGACTGTTCAGTCAAGATGGCGCACGAGTTGTTTCGCGCCTTCTCTATTCATGCTGTTGTGGAGCAATCTTTAAAACCGAATCGGAGAAAATATCGGGAAAAGTACATTTGCGCGGGAAAAAGAAAAACTCAGGATCAAAATAAATTTGCCGACCACCCTCTTAGTACACTAACACTGTACTAACTTTTCTCCACGACCGGATTTTTAATACCACCCTCTTTTAGTACAATGTACTAAGTTTTCTCCACGAATAAGGGCAAATATACATGGGAATTTGTTGAGTTCATGTGTTTTTTACCACTGAAATCACTACAATGTACAAACTTCTCACAGTGTGTATCAATTCAGAACACCACCCTTTTTAGTACAATGTACTAACTTTTTTATTGTATTTTTCTCGGAGGACCACCCTTTTAGTACACTGTACTAACTCTATTTAACCTAAAAAATACACCACCCCACCAGCTATGGGTCAGTACACTGACTCGGTACCCCCTTGTCGAGACATTAATCAATGCTGGGTAGTTAGTAGGGCCTGCCCTTTCCCGACTTCCTCCATCAAAATTTCGTGTACGAATTTTCAAAATTTTAAGCCGTTTAAGAATCTATGGTGTACATGTCCAGGAACCATGCTTTAAAAGAGGCCACCCCTTATATTATGAGACCACCCTAGTTTTATGCTCTTATCAAATAAGTTACTTCAAATACAAATCAGAAGCAGCCACCGACCTAAAATTTGCAAGTATCTGTTCTGATTTGCCAGCTGGAAGGATTTCCACGAAATTAAGAACAGTTCCTCGTTTTCCAGGCGAGAAATTTTTACTTCAGAACAGTTATATTTTTCCAGCTAGGAGGTAAAAAAACTTTCAGAACAGATACGAAATTACCAGGCGATTGATTTTACGCGAGTTAACTGTTCTTATCTACCAGGGCTGACAAAATCTTATAAGAACAGATCGCTAAATTCCAGCTTGACATTGAAGGACTTTTAAGAACAGAAACTTAATTTTCAGCTAACAGTTCGAACAGATCCACAATTTCCAGATGTTTTGTAGAACAGATGGAAAATTTTCAGCTGCCACTCCAGGCAACCACATTCAGGACTTTTTTTTAATTCCCTCAGAACAGATAGGAAATTCTTAGACACGTTATTTATAAATATAAGATATCAGACTATTTTTTCATAAGAACAGATCATATTTTTCCAGCTGGTCCCAATCTTCAGTAGAACAGATCATATTTTTCCAGCTGGTCCCAATCTTCAGTAGAACAGACCACTTTTTTCCAGCAGACTTTTTTCTTTAGTTCGGTAAGAACAGACCGCCATATCCAGCTGGAACGTGCCTTCAGAACAGATATTTTGAAGTCCTCCTTCGATGGATGCTTTCGACAAATAGTGCTGGGACAAAAATGTTAAAGTAAAATCCTTCGGTATTTCATCAAGATATCAATAAATTGTCGATTACTGATTCTGAAATAACGTTGACATCTTTTTGACGTCTTTAGAGCAGAGATTAACATCAGATCCAAAATTTCAATTCCAAATCTTTTGCTTGACACATTTTTTGCAAGGACATCGAGACGCCTGGATTTCGGCTTGGATAAAAGGATTATTCTTTCGGTCAAAATTTACCGGAAAACTACTACAAATATACTAAAAGTTTGAATAGATGCGTAAACCAATTTAAGAAGTTAAGAAGTGTTTTTAGAAATATGACAAGCAGAGAAAGAAAATATAGGCTATCACGACATCTTGGATGAATCAAACCCGAAATTTTATCATTCCTATTAATTTTCCTTAAGTGTATTTCAGCCAGATAAAACTTTCACTGTCAGACTGTACGTGGTTTGCTTGCTAAAAATTTAAAAACGATGAAAAAATCAATGCAAAGATTTAAAATTTGTAATTTTAATATCTCTATTTTTCTGGAATAAAAAATATATTTTCACTGCATATACAAAAAAAGATGACGACAAGACTATTTCATCCACAAAACTTTAAATATCAAATCGACACAAGTTACAAACAAGTGTACCAGCAGCCAGCATCGCTTGCTGTGTATATTGATCAATGTCGTGCGATCCTTCAAACTTGCCCCATTTCTCGCTCTGAAAACATTAAAAACCAAAAAAAATCACATAAAACAGGATAAAAGGGCAATCCGGAGTGGAATATTATGCGTATAAAAGCTTTCTAAAATTTCCAAACACGAAGATGAAAAACGAAAAAGAAAAAAATCAGCTTTTTATCTAGCAATGCTATAACTTCCATTTTTGGACTTGAGAAGCTTCAATCTTTGCCCATGTCAGTTGTGAAATTCTTTTTCGAAAAAAAAAACTATTCAGTCGAAAGATATTGGACATGAAAGGAGGCTAGGTCGGCTTTCCCAACGTTTTTTAGTTTTACAAGAAAAGACGAAAAGACGGGGGCTAACGAATGAGTTACAATTTAGTAATTACCAAGTGTCTCGTGAGAAATGAAATGTTCAAAGTTTGTTGTCTTTTTCCCTCGAGGGCAAAATTTTATCAGTTTAACATTTTCATGATTTTAATGACTTTCCTTCAGTCAAGGTTGAAATTCTTTCCTCAATACTCGTGTTTATTTGTATTTTTTACGACATACCCTACTGTTGTTAAAATATATTCATTATTATGTACAACTCGTTTTATTATAAACGATAGATAAATGTTTCTACATCTGTTAATTACCTTACACTATCAGAAATTTACTTGCCCCCGGATTTTTCAAAAAAAAAAACTGAAAAATTTACTTTGTGGTGAAAAACGGACCTAGCCTCATTTCGTGTCCAATATCTTTCGACTGAATTGTTTTTTTCGAAAAAGAATTTCACAGCTGAAATGGTCAAAGATTGAAGTTTCTCAAGTCCAAAAATGGTGGTTATAGCATTTCTAGATAAAAAACTGATTTTTTTCTTTTTCGTTTTTCATCTTTGTGTTTGAAAATTTTAGAAAACTTTCATACGCATAATATTCCACTCCGGATTGCCTTTCCAAAAAGTATAAAATCGATATCTAATTCGAAATCTATCAAAAGTAATACGCAATTGAAAATTTACTGCCAGCTAATTTGAAATGTACTTTAGGCTGCTGTCAAAAGAATTTTCTAAGTCATACACCGATTTAAAATTTTGCGTTACTTACGAATTCCCAAGCCAATGGGATGGAATAAAATAGGTTTTCTTTTGCTTAAATAGCAATTTTTGTCGAATCACCCCCTCTCAACCGCAAAATTTAATTCCCTTAAAAAAACCCTTTTTCGGCTTAAAATCTGAAATTTGAGCGAAAAATACTTGCTGGAAAAGCTTTTTATTTACCTGATATTCAGACTCAAGCCTTGATAAATAAACAGCTCGTTCAACAGATATTTGCCCATGGAATACAGCTAACGGTAAGATAAACGACTTGATTGCATCTATACCACTCTGTAGCCCTGAGAAGGAAAAAAAAGGTCATTAAAGTCCATTCACTTTAAGTGTAAACTTAAGTTTATTCTCAAAAATGAAGTTTATTCTCAAAAATGAAGTTTTCAGCACAAAAAGATAAAAAGTTCATGTTTTTCTTCTCCATTTTCCATTTTTCATCTTCATTTTCAAACATTATAGGGCTCTGGATTACCTTTTCAACGCTACATAATTAAATTTGTCATATTTGAAGTATTGCTTAGAAAATAGCAGGCAAAACAAACTTCACGTGCACACTTAAAGCAATTAGAAAAGTATTTCATGATACTCGCCACCTCAAAGTTTTCCTAATGTCCATTCACTTCAAGTGTGCACTAAGTTTTGTTTTGTTGGCAAATTTTCAACAAAAGTTTCAATTCTAATACCGTTGAAAAAATTATTTAAAGCACTATAATTTGAGAGAAAAATAATTCGAGTTCGGTTGGAAAACAAGAATTGAAAGCCCGATAAATACGATCTTTTGACTTTGCATTTGACTTATCTCTTCTTTCCTTTGTTTAAGACGGGTGTAAGATACTTTTCAGTGATTTACTCCTCGAATAAACTTATACAGTCGAGTCTCCATAGCTCGAACATGCACGGGGAACACAAATCTGTTCGAGTTAAAGAAATTTCGAGTTATGGAGTAAGGTTTAAGAGGCACTGTTCACTGGAGGGATGAGAAACCTTGCTCGAGTTAAGGAGTCGTTCGAGTTATACAGGTTCGACTTAAAGAAACTATATTGTACTTACCATTAATTTGCCATTCATTCATTTTGAGAAGATATTCTTCGAGTCTTTCGACTGTTTCATCCGATTGATAAAGATTGAACAGATTAGATGATGCATTGACTTCAACTTCGAATCTAAAGTAAATACACGCTTTTTATTTTATAAGAATAACTTCTATAAGAATATCAGGGCGAGATTTCAGAGTTAGAACAATAGGCCTATTGTTTAGAACAATAGAAAAATAAGAATAATGCTCACCCTCAGCCAAAGTACAACATTCTTATAAAAAAAGCGTGTAGGATGGAAAAGTGGCTTCAAGCATCATGTTTTGATATATGGGATGCATATCGTGTATAAAATTCCCGTTCAAGAGTTACCGGTTTCAAATTTTTTTTTAAGGTTTAGAAATCCAATGAGCAATGACTGTATTAACCTCTGGCCATTCGAATTTTTTATTCAAATTTTAATGAAATTTTTAAAAATCTATTATAACAAGTGATACTTTTATGGACCTACCACGTGAGCGTGACCATTAAACAATAATTCAGAACACAAATAGTGACGATCTATTATAAGTAGTCGTTTGTTTCTTATAAAAAACCGTTTGGAAACCAAAATTTCATGCTCTTTAAATATTATAATAAACACATATTCTTCAAAAGTAAGCCCTCATGAGCAAAAAAACCATCTATCTCATAAAAAAATTGAGTAATTTGACTAAGAACATTGATGTATGCTTATTAATAGCGATTCTTATAGATAAACATGCGTTTTTTGAGCCAAAAATTTTTTTTTGCGAAAATCTGCTTCAGCCATCTTTTACCTATGATGGTACCCTACTTTCATACAAAAAATCAGAAAAAATCAATGATCTAATTTTTCACAATTGGTGGTAACTAACGAACGGACGGACGGACAAAGGTTAATTTATAGGACCTCCAGGTAGGTCCAAAAACTTACTAATCAAGCTAATCAAGTTTCTAAAACTCAAAAACAAAAAGACGGGGGTAATTCTCGTACTGGAATTTTATACACGATATGCATCCACTATATCAAAACATATCAGTCAGAGGGCAGGATGCGTGCAGCCTAAAGTGAATTTGAATCCAAAGCCAAAAATATGGCAAATACAATAAAACAATTACTTCAATTAATTATATTTTCACAGTCATTGTTTTGAAAAATGATTTAATTTCGCCATCAACCTAAAAATGGTTTTTAACCATGAATTTGTGCTTATTTGACATATGGATTGGATTAAATTTCGCGAATTAGAAATATTTTCCGCGTGATTAATTCGTAAAAAGAAGGTTTATGAAAGCATTAAAGGGATTCGATGTTAAACATTCCACTATTTTCTAATTTATTGTAAAAAACTTTATCCAGCTTAGCTTTTGAAAGAGACTGGGTTGGGTGAGTCAATTTACAAAATTCCATTAGTGAAACGGAAATAATAAAATGGAAAATTTTTTACGTTTTTGAGAACCAATCTCTAATAGGTTTCCATTCTTTGTCTTGGCGTTCAACGAGCGATTCTGGCATTTCTGCAAGTGAGCTGGAAATAGAGTACAGTGATAAAATAAAATAAAATAGAAAGAAGGTTCTCGGCCATTGAGTTTGAACCCCCGAAGGAGCTAGTGAGGAATCTTCAACCTTTCTCAAGCAAGAAAAAGTGAAGCCTTAAGTTTGCCCCGCACTTGTTTGAAAAACACGCGGGTCACGTGTTTTGGATTGGAAATAAGTGGCTTCATTTCCCATCCTGGAGTTCCGGATCTAGCCTCTTCGGGGCTTTGAAATCAATGTCCTCCACCAATTTTATCTTCCGGTAACCAACGTATTGACGCCGGACAAATGTTATAAAGTGCTGGCATATTTAGAAAGTAGATATCCTAACTTAAAATCTAAAGTATACTTTTAATATTCAACTTACTTTCTAAAAAGGGAGAAAAATACATTAAAAGAGGAATTCAATTTATACAATAACAAATTGGAAGATTGTGTTTTAATTGACTAGTTATAGACAAATGATTACAAACAGCACTTGCTTACACCTTTGAATGCTGGAGGGAAATTAATTCTTGCCAGACTCCCTATATGATCCTGTATTTTTTTATTATGTATAAAAGAATCCCATCAGATCCCATTGCAGCAAAATAATTTCAATCTTTTAACACAAACCATATGGTATCCGAATGGAGAAATTGTAATAATTCTTTGACTAGATCTTCTTTTGGTAGTTCGGTTGGATTATCTATGGTTGTGTTACAAATGGTTGTCTACAAAAATAGATAAATCATTGAATTTATTAATGTTTATTGAGTAGCGTAGACAGGAGAGGCGCAAAATTTGTGTAGGAGAGCAGATTTTTATGACACTGCAATCATCTATTAATAGTGTAAAAAGATAATTACAGTGTCATACAAATCTGCTCTCCTACACAAATTTTGCGTCCCTCATGTCTACTCTGCTGACCTATGGAATGTCGAAGCTGTGGCATTGCTTTGTCTTTATGGAATCATCTATCAAAAAAATGTAACCAGCAGCAGTAAACGGTTTTTATAAGAATGGTGCTGAGTGTGGGATATTCTTTTAAACGCAGCACGACATTAATGAACTGATAAATGATTTACCTGCTAAAGCTTCAAACCTCTGGGAGAGATCCCATCACAAGATATTCTAGCAATACTTTAATTGGGTAAATTTTCTCGAGCTTTAGTTTCGCCAATAAGTATTTGGAAAATTTCACATGGATTTAAAATTAGCAAGTCAGCGAACTCACGCAATTTCACAGGTTTTATATTCGTGAAAACGCGAATTAGCCTCGCGAAGATTTATGGGATTAAAGTATTACCCTAACATTCTTATAGAAAAGTACGTACTAACCAAAGGCATGGAGAAGGGATTGATTTCATTTGTTTGCATGTGCCATTCATTGGAGACAGCCAACGCTAGATCGTACTGTGGTATACATAATTTGAAACGTAAAGGTGTCTTTATTGTTTTACCATCGAGTTGTACTAAGAATCCCTCTGTGTACGGAAAAAAGGGAAGTTCATTAAAATACAAAGAGAGGTGGAAGAGTCCAATAAGTGAGTAGTAGCAGATTATTTCGTGTAAAATAACAGAATGAAGCTTGGCGTCTACAGTTTTATTGTTTTTAAAAAATTACCACTCATGGGAATTAATACCTTAGATGTTTTCGAACATTTCACAAAGATCAAGAAAATAAACTAGTAGAATAACAAAGAATTTCCTCTGTCAAGTCTTTTTTCTGGACCAATGTCCCATACTGGTAACATATATAAAATATAAACTCACCGTCTGTCTTCTCTAAATTGACGTTCCTGTAAAATCTTTTTCGATGAGCTGAAAAAAAATAAAAACAGTTAATAAAACCAAAAAAAGCAATAATAAGCAAACTAAAGTCGTACTCAGAATGATATTCCAAGTAGGTTTTTTAAATTCAGTTCATCTTCGCAGACTCGAAAAAAAGAAGAGAAAATTATGAAAATCCATGACTACATAGTGCCTCCCCCCCCCCTTTATAAAGGGGGGGGGGAACCAATTTTCCAATTTTGAATGGATGAGGGGGGAAAATGAAAATTTGAATAGTAAAGGGGGGAAAAAAAGAGGGGGGAAAACATCGATAGTTGGCAAATTTGGTGGGGGGAAGTATGAAATCACTTCAACTTTATCTCAGCAACCAAGGTCAGTCCACATGATATCATGTGATTAGATCATGATTGAAAAATTTACCAATTTTCGTTCTATTTTGTCTAGTATTCCTTTTGCAGCAAAATTTTACGTTTGTGGCAGGTTGAAATTGTAGAAATTTATTCGGGTATATGGGGGCAACTGATATTCTCAGAATTTTCTGGGGGGAAAGCAAAAAAGAGGGGAGAAACTAAAAAACCGAAAAGTCATAGGGGGGAAAAAAAGAGGGGGGAGATTTAAAAAAATCAAGAATTTGGTGGGGGGAACACACCCTGCAGGACACTATGGACTAAGAGTGTCGACATTTTCAAATTTTCCGTTCGATTCGAGTTCAGTTAAGTGAGATATAGTTAAGTATCTACGTTAGGTTACTTAGTAGCATAGTTGCGTTGTTTTCTATATCTCATTTATAAGGGGCACTGACAACTTTCTTTATTTAAAACAGGATCCAATAAAATTCAACATAATAATTCATTTGAGTCATACCTTTAAGATAAGACATAGTACGTTGCTGCAGTTTTTGACATTGACAAATCGTCTGTAATTTGTTATTTACTAGTCGCAGTGAGGCAAACATCTTTTAGAATTTTATCTTTTTTATTCTAAAAAATAATGGAGTAAATTTAGCTGAAATAACTTATTTTTAAAACCCATTAGTTACTAAAGCACTAATCTTTGTTTTGCTTGCCATTTCACAAAAATGCCTTTAATCTAATAAAAATTATATACCGTTGAAAAGATGATTCAGAGCCTAGATATTTTAACGAGTTCGAGTTTCAAGCTACTCAAAACAACCACCTCTTTTTTCGGAAGAAGAAAGAACAATGAAGAAACAAAACAATCTTGTAAATTAAGACAACAGATTGACCTATGGAAGATGAAATCACAGTTTTTGTACAAATTTATTTATAAATAGAATTTCTTTTTCGGTTTTAATGATAAAATATATTACGTTGCAAAATATTTTACAAAAAATATCAACATTTAAAAAAATTGGTTTTCCAAGTTTAGTTCAAATTTTTGAGGACTGATATCAAATATATTTTAAATGGATTTAAACATTCAAAATTTCTCTCTAAGAGATTCAATTAAAAAGATTAGCACAGAAGAGTTGTGTCTCTTGCTAATTGTAAATAATTGTTCAATATCATAAATGTCTCTATAGCTCGAACACTCAATACAGAGTTGTTTCAAAAAAGTGGTTTGGAGTATTCGAGAGGAAGTTTTTATAAGAGACTTAAAAAGTGCTACCCGATTAAAAGCATTATAAGACATGCCTATTTTACTATATAATATCTATGGGCTTAGATTTATAGGTTCTGTCTTAATATAAATCTTTTTTTGGTATAAGCATAACGTTTATAAGAATATACAGGCTCAGTTTTAGATAACTAAACAATGGCTCTATTGTTTTAGAACAAAAGAAAGCTAGGCATAATGCCTGATATAGAGGCAGACACTTGCTTATGAAAAAACATGTATAATGAATGTAAAGGTTGAAGACTATCATTTATAAAATCTAATAAAACTATGATTGTGGATTGGTATTGACAAGAGCTGTGTTGCCAAACATAGGTCCTATAGGGCCGGATGGTCCAGTAGTACGATCTTTAGTCATTAATTTATCATTTTGGTTCAGATTTAGGTTTGTGTGTAGTGGATTATTCCCGTCTTTGAGTGGCATTCGTATCATCTGGTTATGCATTGTTTGGAAGTTAGACCATGCTTGGCCAGACATATTTGAATTATTCGAATTCCGTTGCATGTAAGGATTACTTTTGTTGGCTAACCAGGGATGAATGAACTCATTATTTGTTGTTTCAGTTCCGTTAAAATTGATACGCATTGCAGCACGTGGTAGATTATTTTCGATTTGTTGGTTGTGTAATAAATTTGGTTGTTGTAATGTTTGTTGTTGCTGACGATTCTGTTGTTGTTGACTTTGCTGTAAAGTCTGTTGAATCTGGTGCTGGTATAGGTTTTGTTGCAATTGGTTACCTTGATCGGTTGAATTGCTATCGAATTGGAAATTGGAAGGGTTATTAGTTGCGGCTCCTGAGTTTAAGATACTCATAATACTTTTTATAGGGCTACATTCGGTAGTCTGTTGCATTAGTTGACGGTTTTGTTGTCGCATTGAGGTAATATTACCGTTAAAACTGTTTTGAAATAAAGCTTCGTTCATGTCTTGGGGAAGCCAGGGCTGATTCCATGCGTTGTTCCCTTGATTCATCTGAGCAAAAGGTACTTGGGGTTCATTGCCACTCCCAATTAAACTGTCAGCTGAGAAATTTGTAAAAAGTTGAGAGTTTGCTGCCATTAACATATTATCAGAGAAATTGTTATCATTGAATGTTGAACCATCCATCATTTCATTGCCACCGGCTAGTGTTTCAGCAGAAAAGTTTGAGAAAGCTGCAGAAGGGAATGTTTGTTGTTGACTCATTTGCGTGGTTGGAACTGGGGCTGGAGCAAAAATATTCAAAATGGTAGGTAAACTGTTAGAAACGTTCGAAAAGTCGGTTGGCATTTGAACACGCTGGTGGGAGCTTGAAGAGGATTGGGATTTCTTAAACGGTTTGTCTTTTTTCGAAGAGTTTGTATTTGGTATATCTTTGTTGTCATGTTTAGGCTTTTTAGCACCCTTATTTGAAGATCTCGATAATGATTCTGCTGAGAAAATCTTAGAGCTTGCTGCCCCTAAGTTATTCGAGTTTGTTTTGGGTGTTTTTGGTAAGTGTTCAGTATTGGATGCTGAAGATTGTTTGTAATTAGAATTGGAAGTCAATTTGCGCTTCCGTTTACTAATGTTTGGATATGAAATAACCGGTGAAGCACATTGTTCTACTTCACAGTCAGGGGTTGATATCTTAAGGGAAGGTGGTTGAGACGTTTCCATGGTTATCGTTGTCTTTGCGGTCAACGTGGTAGTTATCGCTGTTGAAGGTGCAAGCCATTTGTTTTTAATAGTTCTATCTTTCATAGTCCGAACAATTTTATTACTTTGGGGTTGAATGGTAGGTAGTTTTGTTACATTATCCAAATTTGAATGGTGAGCAGGTTGCGTTGATTGACTTGTTTTCAAGGATAGTTTCATTTGAGGAGGATACGATAAAGTAACCTTATTGGTGCTGGTGGTTACGACTTCTGGTGCACTTGAAACAGATTTAAATGATCTAGTTATGGACGATGTCTGTGACGAGGTTAAGATTAGTGCTGGATTGTTTGTCGTATGCGAAGTACTGCTCGAGGTTGTTGACTGTAAGATGGTGCTGACAGGAGAAAAAATTATTGGCTTGGTGTCTGACACCTTTGATGAGTTAGTGGTGGTTTGGTTATCCTTTACTGGGAGAGAGTTTGTTGTGATTATTTTGTTTAAAGTTAAAGACGAGCTTGAAGCGGTTAATACATTAGAATTTGTTGGAATAGCACTTGTAGTAGCTTTTAAAGTATTGATGACTTTAATAGGAGCTGGTGTTGTAATATTTGAGTATTTCGGTGTTTCTTTGTAGGTTTTTGTTTCCTTGTGTGTCCTTAAAGTTCGTTTATTGATCACTTTTTTCGCTGACGAAGAAAGAGTGAATGAAGATAACAGATATTTATCACTGTTCTGTGCGCTTTCCACGAAACTCCCCCAACGTGGACCAGGCGTTATAGCCTGAGAAGTTGAGGTAATGGGGTTTGAGGTTTTGGAGGCTACAACGTTTTGGGTTAAACTTTTTTTCAACTTTTTCAAAGTTTGTTCTTTAACAGTATTTGGTACTGGATTTAAGGTCTCCTTAGGTGTTTTGATATTTTGGGCAGATTCTTGTGGTATCAGTTCTTTTGGTTTTGAGACTCCAGAATCAAGAAGGGCTGCGACAGTGTGTCCACTACTTGGTAATCGAGTACGTTTATCCAAGAGTTTGTGTTTCATAAATTTTTCTGGTTGATTTGTCGGTTCAGATGATAATTCACCTATTTTTGAGACACTGTTTGTGGTCATTTCTTGAGGTATGACTTTATTGTCTTGATCATTAGACACCAGGATTCGATCAATACCAAATTTTTGAGCTGATGATTTGGGTGTAGTCAATGTTGTAGAAGAATAAGTTGCTGTTTTTGAAGATGAAATAGATTTTGGAACAGAGTTTGTTGCAGGGTGTTCCTTTGCCTCTGTGTGTGTTACTTTCACTATTTGAATTTGATTTGGCAATGAAATCGAAGATATCCTTTCCACCAATTGGGAACTTGTTGTTGAAATACTGCTCCCACTCGTTTGAAAGTCAATTTCATCCTTTTCAAAAGAGAGGGCAACTTCCTTATCTACTTTCAATTTTTCTTCATTTCGACTAAATTCAGCATGACTTGAAATTATACTCATATGTTGTTTGTTTTCAATGGGATTCATTTTTGATGAAACAGTTGATAAGGTGTCCATAGTAGGAGCAGAAGCAGTAAGAGTTATGATTGTTGTGGTTTTGACTTGACTTAAGGAAGGTATAACTAAGTGGATGTGTAGCGGATGTTGAATATCACTTTGTATAGAGTCTTGAAGCAGTTGATTGTCAGGTGTATTTGTTTGAGCTGGAGAAGCTTTCCTGCATAGTTCTGGATTGTTACAAAATCCATCTGGAGCTTGTATGTTGTTTTCTTTTAGAATGTTTAAAAGCACAATGATGGATGCTTCTAGATCTTTTATTCTTGTAATCAAACTTTGTTCTTTTGATTGGGCTGAAATGGAGCAGAAAAGAAAAATGTCATTTAAATCAAAATCATGAAAAAGCTTCTTAAAACTGATTTGCAGCCATAGAGCAGTAGAATTTACTACCTGCTAGAAATGAAAAGAATATAACTCAAAAATTACAAAGCAATTCTAGAAAAGAGTTTTATCTTACAGCAGCTTGGATTTGGATTCTTTTCACGTTGGTGAATATATTCATAAGATTTTTCCAATATTGTACGCTTCGTCTAAAAAAGAAGAAAAAGTTGGTCATCAGCATCGACCTATTCAAACCATGAACTGTTGAAAACAAATTAGGTTTTATGAGCGAGAATATATCATTAAAAGAGGTAGGTTTTGCTTTAAGAGAACCTTTTAGGAAATAGTGTTTTAAATTAAAGATGAGCCCTTCTTAACAAAAGTAAACCTTATTTTCTCCTTCAGCTCCAAACAATAATGTCCCCAGACTTTGGATCAAAACATTTATGCGATGTTTCCTCCTTTGCTCTTCTGAAACAGGAAAGTACAGTAGGAAAATTAATACTCGTGTTAACAAAAATCTTCACTTCACTTCTAATCAGTCTACATACACCAGAAGGCTCTCAGAAGGTTCCATGTATTGCAATCACTGACTTTTATATATCCTGGACACAATTTCTTGATCTTTGATCTGAGATTTTTGAAAGTGGTATCCTAATGATAGCGCAACTCCATATTGGTGAGAAAAAAAGCTTCCTCCAGGATATATAAAGGTCAGTAATTTCAATGTATAAACTTCAATTACCACCAAGCCTAAGCTTTAACTGGTAGGTCCATTATTAAAAGTCTATCTTAGATTAGATGTAAAACTTATGGATTATATCAGGATTATCAGAAAGGAACTTTCCAATTTCAAGTAACAGGCACACAAAAAGTGTGAAAAGTTATTTTATTTTAAAAAGCTGTTTCATCTTAGATGAAAAAAAATTTCCCTCAGCTCTACAACTTTATACAACAGGCCCCATGATAAACCAACCTGCTCTATGGTCATCTTTTTTAGTTTGGACTGTTGGTTTGATGGATTTTTTAGCTCTGTTGAAATACAAAAATGATAATAGATAATTCTGTAAACAGAAGCAAAGTAACAAGTCACTTTTATAAACTCTATTGGCAGCTATTGGAACAATTAGCAATGCTAAATCCTGAACTGCAGTTCTGAAATTAAAATCAAGCAGTGAATACGCATGTATCTTTGAGTATCACAAAACAACTAATACCTTTGGACTTGTTTATTGTGTTTGTTTAAATTTGGCCTTAGTTTATAAGTAATAAATCAATAAATGATAGATAGTTGATTGTGATTAAAATATAGGACACAGGAATAGAAATAAACAGGTACTTCTTGGGTGAATTCTTAGTTTGTTTTGTTTTCTTTCCATCGTTGGGCTTTGTTTGTGTTGGTTCAGTGTTGGGTTTCGATTGTATTGGCTTTTTCTAAAAGATAACAATGCATAAAAATAATGTATAACCATGTTCTTCTAACAAATAACCACTGTTTATGTGGGTCACATCAAGTTACGTTTGTATCGGTCTATTTTTTTTTGAGAATTTCGGAGTATTGGGTAAGCTTTGTCAAACTTTGCCAAGATTAGTTTTCATTCAAATTTAATTTATCTGGCCAAAACAAGTTATGCTGCTCCCTAAGATTAATAAATTAAAATTTCCAAACAAACATATTTGTAATTAGAATATTTGGCAAATTTCAGCCATCTCTTTCGAATTCTCTGAATACAAAGAAATCTTTCAAGAAAAAAAACTTGAAAATTTCGTCTAAAACATCTTCATAAAAAAGAGTGCTCATACCTTTTTTGCAAGGGTGGTATGGTTCCTAGGCAAAATACCAAGTACCAAAGGGTGCGGTGTTGTAACTACTAAAAATAAAAAGACCCAAAAGATAAGATGTAAAACTTTAAAAGTTTGTTTTACAAAAAACATTAATAACTCTCAGACTGGTTGCTCATATCAAACAACATATCAAAAAAAAATTGACAATTTTGAGTGAAAATTGCATTTTGAGTGAAAATTGCATTTATTGCATTTATTCGAATTCCGATAAAATATATTTTCATCAGTCTAGTTTATCACTATTTTTGATTTGAAAAAATGATGGGTTTATAGAACTACAAATCAGAATATAAAAAAGGGTAAAGATCGTAAGTGATACTCACCTGACCCTGGTCTAGGGGCTATTCTTATGGGAGATTTCGACACTTGAAGTTGAGATTGAGAAACATCAAAAACTTGATTTGTTGAAGACAAAGGTACTTTGGGTGGCCTGCCCCTTTTCTTTTTAACTTTAACTTCATCATTTGCGATAAGGTTGGTATTGATGGAACTCATCCTGTGGCTTGGCAGTATTTTAATCTTATTTTCATTGTTGTTTATTTGTGTTTTAATCACTAGAAATAAGATAAATTTCAAATAGTGTTAACTGTCAACAAATGATTAAAATTTGAGGGATAAGAGGATTCACAAGGGAGGAAGAAATTATGAAGTAAACAAAGTGCCACTTCTTATTAATATGCTGGGTGTACTGTACCAAAAAAAGGTTGATTTTCGTCCTACAAACATCAGAAAAGTGTTTTGAATGGTAGGGAATTTATTTGTCATGAGATGTTTACTCCTGGTTCAATTAATTGCAAAAAAAGTCTAATATCTTCCTGCAAAAACTAATCCTTATTTCTCATTATAAGAATTGAAAAGGTTTATTTTTGATGTCTTGAGCACTTTTTAAGTTAATTTTCCATTCTTTCAGTCAAAGCTTTTCATCCACTTGACTAGATTTGATAAATGGTCCACTAAAATTTAGTTTTCCCTTTCCTCAAGGCAAAAGGGTTCATTTTACTACAATTCATAGGACTTGATCCCTTTTTGGATGCACCTGGTTGAAATATATAACGATTTGACAAAGAATTCTGTATTTTGCACCCTGTTTGATAAAATAAATAATCATTTCTAAAATATAAAATTTTTAAGACAGGTAACAAGTTGAATATTAAAACATCAAAAAAATGTTTATAAAAGTAAACCGTTTTCTGTATCATAATTAAATTTTGAAGACATCAATCATGCAAAATTTAGCACGACAAGTGGGGCAAGGCGCAGTTGAAGACATCCAAGATTCGGGTTCCTGTTGATTTTGTCTGCTGGCAAACCATTTTCCCATGCATTCCAAGCACCACATTGGTCTACAATAACATTGTTGGCATTGCTCAGCTTGCGGTAAAGCTCTTGGTAAACAATGTTTTGAAAGAACGATATCAGCTCGGACACCCATACAACCAATACAGCTTTCACGTTCCTGAAATTGATTCATATGGATAATGTAAATTACAATATTGGGTGTTTCAAAGCTATAAGTTTGAGATTCTGAGGTACTACATATTTGATTACATTATTGTGTTATATTTTGAAAGATGAACTGAGATGAAAGCTTTACTTTTAAATTTTTAGCATCCATGCTTTGTTAAATTTCAGGGAGATTCAAATGTTTAAAACACCAAATAAATGAATACACGATTCAAAAAAATTATTGCCCTGTTTTCTTTTTGAAAAGCCTCATATACTATTTTCAAAATTTCTTGTAATCTGTATAAAATAGACAGCTATTGGAACATAATGTTTTTTTAAATCCAAAATCAAAGAAAGGGTACTAGTAAATCTCTGAGAAAAACTCATAATGATACTACTCACAGCTACGTTATTAGGCATGACTTCTGGAGCACCATTAGTGCTAACTTGTTGTTTGAAAGCCTCTAAGAATCGTTCACTCAATGTTTGATGGACAATCACATCCCTGGCAAGTCTCAAAGGAGATGAGATCCTATCCTTTAAATCGGTATACTCTAGTGAATTAAGATTGAGAAAGAAACTCTGTTCATTGGGTGGAATCGTCATGACTTTAATTTTCAAAAACTGTGCACTTTGATTTGTTTCTTGGTTATATAAGTATTCCTCACTCTGAACAACAGATAAATGTGAATCGGTCTGCTGTGCAATGTGAATTTTGTAGGTAGAGCATTTTATAATCCATGAATCTGTAACATATATACTTGTCCCTCCTGTTATAGAAGAGAATTTCTCCATTCTCCTATATTCCAAATTGATTGTTGAAGCAACAGCTCTCCATGGCGAACCATATCTCAATAAATCTCTTGTTAACGGATGATATTGCCAATTACTGATTTTCCAGGATACAGCTATAAGGAGCCCTGCTGTAAATGATCCAATGCAAATCAGAGCAAATAGAAGACCAAATCCTGATAAATTATGTATGTATAATAACTTCAAGTTTGGTGATGATATTCCAAGACCAACGTAGTATACTGTTAAACAAAAAATAAAGTGTAATAAAGTGACTGCTATTTTATTTTTTTATAAAAAATCTCAAATAAACTTTAAAGTTTCTTTTGTTTTTCCACAAAAAAAGGCTATTTTTACCAAAATTTTAGTGATTTCAGGAGGGACAGCGTCCAATGACCGGACGCTAAAAGGGCATGAAAAATGGCCTAGAGTAGCACTTAATTATTGGTCATTGAGAAACAAGGAAACTGTGAACTTTTCTCAGGAAACGGTGAATTTGTAGATTCAAAAGTCCTTTTCCCTATAAAAAAAGAAATGTTTAACAACCTCTAAAAAAATTGTAAAGTAGAGTTGAATTTTATTAGGCTTTGTTGCTACCTTTTTGTCAACATGAAATAAACTATTACATACATACATATACATTATACCTTTTGACGCAAAACGCCTCCGACGCAACATTTTCCTCCTTTCCAGACTATGCTACAGTTACATGCAACTGTATTTGTTGAGTTTAAGGGGGCCTTTCCATATTCATTTGACCATGCACAATGTCAATTTGACATTATGGGGGTACAAGTTGGGGTTTTTCAAAAGTTTGCATTCGTTTCAACATTTTGCAAAATCAAAGGTATACCTTTTTTATTATACCATCAACTACTCTAACTTGAGACTATCTGACAAAACATGGGACGGCAATTCAGCTACCTTTTCACCGAGCCTCCAAAGTCATTTGATTTGAGTTAATGAACGGCGTATCAAAAATACACAATTTCTCACCGAGTAGGCTTTTAAATCGAAATATGAAAAAAATCGGTAGTGGAACACGCGCGATTGTCTGGAACGAAGAAGACCATATTAGTGGCAAATCGATGGAGCTTTTGATGTCACAGCATGTTACACACTCGTTATTAAATATTTCCCTACTATAGGGGAATATTTGTTAAAACGGCCTTTTTCCGTCTTTTCTTCCATTTTCGATGTTAATGTTTTCTTTATTCGTGCTGCACATTATGACTAGGCTCTTCAGTCACGTGACTAAAAATCGTCGCGAAGATTTAGCGGGGAAAAAAATAGTATCCTTCTATCAAAATATGGCAGGGGTTTATTTTTACCAGCTTTTCATAAAACAAATGATTGTGTGTAAAGCTCAGAGGACTGCCTGAATTTCTCTCATGTGTGCTGAATTTATTGTCTTTCCCATAAGTAGAAGAAGAAGGGTGAAGAAAGAAGCTGAAACACATGGAAATCCAAACCATTCCTATCTTGACTTGAGAAGAAGGTGAGCATAAATTTCTTTCTGATTTCCATCATGTAGATATATATTGTCTAGATATTAATGGTCAAAACTTGGAAAAGCTTGTACTCTTCTCAATGCCCCATTTTTAGCCTTGATGCCAGATGCTAAAAAGAAAATATATCATAATAGATGCTTTTACTCCCTGTTTACCTTTTTGTATGCTCCCCTCCCTTGTATCTTTTGTGCGCTTTCTGGGATCCTTTGGTACGTTTTGTGTGGTCCTTTTTGTACACTACCCATGGTCCTTTTTGAATGCTTTCAGGGTACCTTTTGTACGCTCTCCGTTGGTCCTTTTTGTGTGTTCCTGGGTACCTTTTTGTACGCTCCCCGTGTACCTTATTGTATGTTCCAGTGTATCTTATTGTGCCGTTCCCCGTATACATTATTGTACGTACCCCATGTACCTTATTGTACGTTCCCCAGTACCTTATTGTATGTTCCCCGTGTATACCGTGAGATTGGGTAACTTGCATCAGTGGAGGCTAACATGCATAGCCCTCAAATGAATGACCTGTCTGGTCATTAGAATACAACTATGCAGCTCCGCTGGAAGCTCTACTCTACCATTTTTGTTTTGATTTAACTTTGTATTTTAATGACCAGACAAGTCTTTCATTTGAGTGCTATGCGTGTTAGCCTCCAATGATGCAAGTTACCCTTTCACACGGTACCTTATTGCACGCTCCCCGTGAACCTTATTTTATGTTCCCCGTGAACCTTATTGTATGTTCCCAGTGTACCTTATTGTACGTTCCCAGTGTACCTTATTATTGTACGTTCCCAGTGTACCTTATTATTGTACGTTCCAGTGTACCTTATTGTACGTTCCCCTTGTACCTTATTGTACGTTCCCCTTGTACCTTATTGTACGTTCCCCTTGTACCTTATTGTACGTTCCCTGTGAACCTTATTGTATGTTCCCCGTGAACCTTATTATATTGTATGTTCCCCGTGAACCTTATTGTATGTTCCCCGTGAACCTTATTGTATGTTCCCAGTGTACCTTATTGAACGTACCCTGTGGTCCTTTTTGTACGTTCCCGTAAACTTCTTTAATGGCTCAGTATATATGCATGGCAAACATAGCTCAAACCATCAAGCAGAGTCTCACCCTTTTAAAGTCTTTTTTTTTTTGGGAGATTTCAGCGAATGACCACACATTTGGCATTGATTACTGTAAAGATATTATTTCCCATTATGAAATTTTGAATTTTTCTTTCCTTTCACATTCAGGTGCCAGGATTACAAATTCAACAAAGTTTGACGACCTCTAAAGCTGACAATACAATGTAACTTGCTGGCAATGATGTAATGATAATGTTGCACATAATGAGAATATGAACAAAGATAAACATTCTTGCAATAATTGAACCAAGGAACTCTATTGTTCCAAGATGTGATTTAATGATCAATGATACAAATGTCATGGAGTTTAGTTTATCAAGACACAAATTTCATAAAAAAGTTTGCTGGAAAGTGTTGTAAACATTTAGCAATACTGTAACTAAATGTGACAATTTCAAGGTTGACAATTTGGTATATTATCACATGAATACTAATGTAACAGATGTTATGCACTGTAAATCTAAATCTGTAAAGAAGGAGATCCATTTTTAAGTAACTTTTTATTTGTGAATGGTATAATATGGTGGTTTAAAATATTGATGACAAGGAAGTTTTTCATATGAAACTAACGTGTATAACATATTTCCATATCTCCCAAATTCATATTGCCATATTTCCATATTAGTCCCTTAGTAGACAGTCTAGATATTTTGGCACTTTCTTCTTACTCAGATGAGTCTTAGAATAATATCAACTTGTAAATCTGAGATTTTATTTCCTTAATGAAGGTAAAAACCAATATTAGTTGAATAAAATACATTTATTTTTGTGTTGAAATTGTTATCATTTGCATGAAATTTTTTAACAAGTTTTTAGACTTTTAGACATCTGTGAACATGTCTATGAAATAACGACAATTTTTAGCAGTAATATGGTTATATTTTGTTTTGCATTGGATATTGCTTAATATAAAGGCTTTAATAAATCTAAGTTACTAAGTTGGGGCTTTAGGATAATCTGTGGGGTTCGACTGCGACTACAATCTATGCTCTGAGCTATTGGAGGAAATATTTAACCACATCTTTGTGGCTCTTGTTTGTTAATTCCATTGGGCGATAGGCGGTTAGGCGGCGGGCGTTCTCTAATTCTCCAATCAGCGTTCGGTCATTTTGAATGAAAACAAAAAAGCTAAAAAGGGTGTGCTATCAGTGAAAGTTATCATGACATGTTATGACACAATAGAGAAAGTATGATTGATAAACTTGGTGGAGTTATCAAAACAAATTTGCTGTCAAAGAGATTTAACAGTAAGTGAAAATACAGGCCAAATATCAACACAGTCCCATGTTTCGACCAATCGTCCCAAGTTAGAGCAGTTAACGGTACAAAACAGTTTTGTTGAAATTGCAGAAGTTTAGTAGTTTTTTATTTTACTGCATTTCTCCTTCTTATTCTGCTGTAGTAGGCGGTTGAAAACTCTGATTTTTTGTTTTTGTCAGTGTCACTCGGCAGCCATTTAGATTTTTTTTCTACGTCTGTACTCAACAATTTCGTGACCTTTACAGAATCAATGATTTTGCCTGAGGGAAAGAGCTGTGGGGCGCAAACTTGTAAATGCATACTTATCATTTTCCAACTAAATCTAACCATGGCTTTTCCGTTTCTGTATTTTTGCATAAAACAATTCAATATGGCGGATAGATGGAAGTGATTCATCTCAGTAGTCCAACACATGCTAGTCTGACAACAAAACAATGCGAATCCAGACAAAATGGAATCAGCGCGGAAGTTTGTCTACCCACGACTGCTTTTTTGTCCAAAAACAGTTGCACGATCTTTGATGAGTCATATTTTGTCTGACGGCCAACCCTAATAAACTCATCCATCTAGGAAATCAATCCACAATTCTCCAGTCCCTTCGAATTTATTTTTTTTACAATCATCACCTAGCTAAAAACTTTTATTAATTGATGAACCCTCTCCAACTGGCAACACATAATATTTTCAAATTACAACTAAAAAAGTTTATTTTAGAGAAAAGTCGTTTAAACCAATACCAGACAGACACGGCCTTTCACTTGCTTATAATAAATGATCCACGACAAAAAACATTCAAATTTTTTATCGGCATTGGCCCGATTAGGGGGTAAGGGGTCCAACTACATACCAATAAAAAATAAAAGCCACGAAAAGCCTGTCAGCCAATTTCTTTCTGATTTCCTCCACAAACTGCACTACTGAAAGTATGCAATTTCACTTCTTTCACCTTCGCACACAAATTTGCACCTTACTGCAAATTACTGTTAACTGCTCTAACTTGGGACGATTGGTTGGAACATGGGACTGGTTGATATCTGGCCTGTATTTTCACTTACTGTTAAATCTCTTTGACAACAAATTTGTTTTGATAACTCCACCAAGTTTATCAATCATACTACTTCGTTCCTCCTAGAGTGCACAGACACTCGTGTGTGTTCCACTGCGGATTTTTTTTCCTATTTCAATTTAAAAGCCTACTTGGTGCGAAAGAGAAATCGTGTACTTTTTAATACGCCGTTCATTAACTCAAATCAAATGAATTTGGAGGTTCGGTGAAATGGTGGCTGAATTGCCGTCCCATGTTTTGTCAGATAGTCCTAAGTTAGAGCAGTTGACGGTACAGTTTCGAATTAGCTTAGATAAAAAACTCTTTTCCATTGCGTATTGGCCCAGCTTTACCTCTCTATCTATCTATCTATTATGGTTGAGTTACAGGAGGCTCTAGAGCCCATTCTCGCAACTATAGATGCTTTGAGTAAGCATCCCGTCAACACTTTGAACTGACTACCCAATTCCCCTCACATGGCATGGGTTGACCCGGGCAAAGGTTCGTCACTTGCCAATCAAACCTTGGTTGCCTGTACAGGAATCAAGGTTGATGTCCACTATACCACGACGCCTTCAAAATGTTGTTTCTTTTTAACTTTTGTTTTGATTAACAATATCAATGCAGGTATGAACAAACTCAATGCTGGTGCAAATAGACAAAAATTCAACGATGACGGTTGGGAATGCAAGTTTAAGATCAACGCGATGGTGGCAGACATGATTAGAGAGAAAATTGTGTTTTCGAAGAGGCAAAAGTTTGTTTTGAAAATTTTGGCTGATAAGAGCAAGGGGGAGGGGATCTGAAGCTTATCGGCCCAATGCCGGTAAAGTAGACATAAAAAGATTTAAAATTTGAAAAATGTCCTGTAGCTGTACGTAACAAAGACATTTAAACATATTTAACTAGGCTATGCTTTTTTTGTAGTAAGTGAAGATCCTAAATGATATTTTTTCACTTCAACTATATCAAAGTCATCAAAAAACATTATTTCCAAATAGTTTCAAGTACAAAATTGGATCAAAATTTCAAATTGAAGGCTGTTTTTTATGCTTAAAATGCTGAATTACCCCAAATCAACTCTTATAGGGTGTTCAAAATTGATTAATTCATAGTCAAATGCTAACTTACATCAAGGTAAGGACATAAGGAAATAATAAAATCTTTATTAGAAATGTTTTGCATTTAAGTGCTTTTAGTAAAAGAGCTTTTCCCAAACGACTTTCATGAAAAATTGTCCCATACGTAACACAACATATTTCAAAGAAAAAGGCATTTGTACAGATTTGTCGCACTATTATTCAACATGAAAAAGACATAATAGCAATTATGTCAGTTTTTTGTGCAATTATTGGTGTTTTTACGTTTTTTTTACCATTTTTTCCCAGTTGAACTTGTGGATTTTTGTATATTTTTCGTAGAATTCACAGAATTTAAGAAGTTTTACCCTTTATTTTTCTTTCCCCTTTTAAAAAAATCTTTGGTATTTATGAATTAATATATTTGAAGACTATTCCCAAAGATTGTAGCCCTAATTGCCACTCAAAATCTTTAAAATACCCATACTTTATGTCCCGTGCGTAACAATTTTTGGACTGCCCTCTTTAATGTCACTTCAAAGAAAGAATATATACCCTAGAGCTATTCATGAAATTTTTTACAAGTCCATAAGCAATACTAACATCATCAAAATCAATTGAAGCTTGAACTTGAAGTTTTAAAATGCGTGTTAAAGGGTTTAATCAAAGCTTCACTCATCAGGAAAGCTTACAAAGTAAGTCAAAGTGATGACTGATCAGAGCCTGTCTAAACAATGAAAGTGTGTCTAAACAATGTTAAGTTGTAAAAAAATACTTTTCAGAGGCGTATTAATCTTGTTACGTACGGGACAAGGTTACATATATATATTACAGCATATACTTTGAGCTGAGGTATTTTCAAAATCAGGTTTTGTTTGTAACTTTGGCTATAATTTCTAGACAAATAGTATTGTAGACATACAGAAAAGCAATAAAAATAATGCTTATATTTATAAAATAATTTATGCAATTTTGTGTCTGTTACGTACGGGACATTTACATAGAACAGTCTCCAATTAGACCAATTGCAGGACAAATAACCTTTTTTTTTTGTAGTCTTCACACCTAAACTGTTTTCAAAGCTATACCACATACAGGTAAACGAATTAAAAAATACAACTTATTTGTTCAAACAGCTTCACAAAAAATGATAAGGGCATATCAAATAAAATTGTTACGTACAGGACACAAAACCTCGACTGCGCAGTAAATTCTGCCCCAAGGCTTATTCCTACCAGTTAGAATGTAAATTATGAATAAAATTTCACTTCACCTATGCCAGATTATATGGCGCGCCAAAGTGGAAATAAATACTATCTTTCATTTCGCGACACTATTTTTCATTTTGCGACACTATCTTTCATTTCGCGACACTATCTTTCATTTCGTAACACTAACTTTCATTTTGCGACACTATCTTTCATTTCGTGACACTATCTTTCATCTCGGAACACTATTTTCCCAAAAAAACATTATATTAATTGAAACGATATATCTTTTTTACAGGATACCATCTTTATTGTAGCCTGGATATCCAGACCGTAAACTATTTCAACGTCTAGTTTTTTTTTAATATTTTGTCTCTGGTTTACGGTCTGGTCCAAGTAACTCGTCTGCAGGGATATCTGTCCCTGCATATGCGAGTGTCTCTAATTGGTCAGCACGCTCCCAGTCACTGAGCAGAATTTTCGCGGGGTTTGTGATATTTTTCAATGCGCGCGAAAAAGCTGACCTTGCAAAAAAAGATAAACAAATGAAAATGAAAACGCATGTTCATTTGTAAACAAAATGGGTCGGGCCGAGGATTGAGCCGAGAATGCTCCGCGAACTCCTGCGCTGGTGAAAAACTTCAATCTCTCAATCATTTTCTCAAGCGAAGAGTACGCGAAGCGATTCTAGCTTTACGATAGTGCCGCGGGTCATCAATGGATAGTATTCAACTATCATTATCCCTTTATTTTCATCCCTAGAACTTTTGCAAAAAAAAGGAAAAATAGAAAAGTTGTATTTTTTTACTGCTCTATTCACATACTGAATTTGAAAGATCTTTTATGTGGCTTTTTTTGCAAACTTCAAAAAACTGATTTTTGTCCCGCCTTTGCGGGACTCTGGCTTAAGTGCTTGAGTGCAGCACAGGGTACAAAGTCCAAACATGCGTTTCCCGTAATTTTTGTGTGAAGAGTTGGTCTATATACTGTATGTTGAGGTAAGAGTGTTTTTTTCTGAAATTTTGAGTCTGGATACCCAGGCTATCTTTATTGTGGAAGTCGAGAAGTGCCATCGCGAAATGAAAGATATTGTTGCGAAATGAAAGATAGTGTCACGAAATGAAAGATAGT
>NW_027104465.1:0-3692 GCF_902728285.1 Clytia hemisphaerica
AATTTCGCTTAGCGAAAGTATTACGATAGCCTTCCGTGTATGTATGTATGTATGTATGTGGCGAGACATTTTTTGGGGCGCAAATTATGGCGTGGGCGTTTGGCTGCGGGCGTACTACGGACAATATTCTAAAGGTGGACTCACTCACAAAGATAAAAAGTGGTAAAAAACAGGGCTTTTCTTAATAAATTAAATACGCTAGTGCAAGAAGTGTAACCAAGCCTTTGTAAACATTCATCATGAGAACTTTTTAAATGGCTGCTTGATTGCATTGCACATGCACATGCTTTTGAAACGTATAAATTTTTATCATGTTTTTTGGTCTTTTGTAGAGTGTTTAAAGAGGTTTAATATTTGTTTACTACTAAGTATTTTATGTTTGTGTAGTTAGTGAATGCACCAATAAATTGATCATGCTCAGTAAGTAGTACAAAAAGAGTTAATTTTCCACAGCAAACAACAACATTATTATCTAACCCTCTCTTCTTCTCTTCTTCACCAAAACTACAAACAGCACAGGTATGACAAACAGTCAGTTTTACAAGTACCGTAAATCACCGATTAAAGCGCCCGGGTGCTTATTTAATTTTTCAGGCTCTGAGGGGGGCGCTTATTCAAGCAGGGCGCTTATTTTTTTATTTCAGAAATTCGTATATCAACAAATTCGGAATCTGCTTAAACTTAACTGCTTAACTTCAGAAAAGGATTAATAAAAGAAAAATCCAATTGACAATTTCTATCATTTTATTCTTATCGTTTTTTCCAATTTTTATCGACTGTTAATCATCTGAAGAGAAATTCTTATCCCGGAAATCAGCCTAGGCCACCAATTCGAATAAGCGCCCCTCCCTGGAGGGGTGCGCTTTTCGAGCGGGCGCTTATAAAATTATTTTAACTAAATGGGGGGCACTTAATCGGTGATTTACGGTACCGTGAAGTCGGGTAACAGGACCCTGCCGACGCACCGGACTTAACGAACACCAGACACGCGAAAGTCCGGTGTAAAATGAGAATTTGTTTTACCATGGGACAATTTCTACACCAGGCTTGCTTAAGGAAGTCGGATGTCCGGTGTCGGAGAAGGATATTTTTTCCCACCGGACAATCAAAACACGAGACATGACCAGTCTGGTGCGTCCGGTGTTTCTTAATTTTTTGTTTCATAAATGTCCGGCGTCCAAAATTCCCTGTATGCAACACCGGACTGACAACGGACTTATTGTGTCCGGTGTAGCGAAAGGATACTTTTTGCCACCTGACAAATACACACCGGACAGTCTAGTGCGTCAGCAGGGTCCTCGGGTAACTTGCATCAGTGGATGGTGGAGGCTAACTTGCATAGCCATCAAATGACTGACCAATCAAAGCAGCAAAATTTCAAAACAAATGAACTACGCAGCTCCGATTGCAGCTCTAGCCTACCATTTTTGTTTTAATTTAACTTAAGGCTATGCATGTCAGCCTCCACTGATGCAAGCTACCCGATCTCATGGTATTTCTTAGAAATCATGCCAATTAAAATTCAGCAATCATTTTTGTATAATCGAAACAACCCTGCCTAAACGGGACAAGCTGGAGTTTTTACAAGCTCTTATTTGATTTGGTTGGCCGTTAAGATGTAATAAAAGAATCTTATTACTTTTTCTAAAGGACGCGTCATCTCTATCACTTTAAATGACCAATTAGCCGTACAAAGGACATTTAGATCCAGCCCCACCGTACACCAATGTACAGCGGGAAGTTTGATTGGTGTTCAGCTTTTCCTTCCCAATGGGATGATAGATATTGGCACGCTCTTTAAGCTAGCATGGGTGTCTGCTAATAAGCCGTCGGAATGTAAAAAGAATGGGTAACAGGTAACAAGGTAATAAATCAAACTGATCAAGCTTCAATCAAACTTCACCGATCTTGATACACCTCATGCTAATTAGGATTTTCATTTTGAATCATGGTACCGTTGTTTGTATAAGATTCCCATTTCCGCACTAAGATTCATACTTTTCTGGAATCTTTCCCCTATATGTTTTTCACAGGATAAACGCAAACGGCAAGAGATTGGGGAGGGTTTGTTTAATGGGATGCAGCAGTCTATAAATTTTGGAGTCAAAGTTTAATTTCAAGGAGTATTATTTTATATTATATTAGGGGGGGGGGGGGGTAGTGAAAAATCTACAAAATTTGCCATGTCCTGGGGGGGGTAAACTTGCTCTCGATGGGATCAACTGATGCTTGTCTTCCTTAAGTCCTTCACCCCCCCATATTCAAATTCTTTTCTAGAAAAGTCCAATGATCTTGATGGTGGTGGGCCATCAATCATATCAGAAAGCAAAGATAGTATACAACAGATTTTTCTGACTAGCCATTTTTCTCAAGATTTTAGATAAATTCTACTGTTTATAGAAAGAAGTTGATATAAACTTTGCGCAAGTTCCTTCAAAGCACAAAATGAGGTTTCTCTGGCATCAAAGAATGAAAAGTTCATTTTTTCTTCTTCATTGTCAAAAAAAAATTATTTTTCTCAAGTATATTGCAATTCTCTGAATTATTCTGAATTGAAAGATTTTGTTTACGCAGAATCGAATTCTTAAGTCGCATTTTTTAAGGAATCTTTTTTTTAATGGATTGAGATTTTTCATTAAAAAAACAGGGTATCTGACCTGTGTCCACAATACATTATGTATAATTTGTGTAACGCTTCATTCAAAATGCATAATGTTGCAGGAGTCACGTTTCACGCGTCTTCGTCGTTGATGTTCAAGTATTTTTTTAAGCGAAATTTTCGACTTTAAGTCGTCTTGTTTGATTTTTGATTCATCTGTTTGGATACAGCTTCAGCATAACTAGCCTGGGAATCCAAGCTCATAATTTTAGAAAAAACAAAAAATACCTCACCTCACAAAGTTCTAAAATTATAGAGCTTGGTGCAGGTAGATTAGTCTGACACAGAATGTTATAAACAGTCTGTGTGTGAACCCTTGTTGACAGAGTTTCTGAACTTTGGAAACCCAGGCAAACACACATAATCAACTTACCATAAAACTCCTCCACAATCAATAAAGACTTTCAAAGCTACTAAAAACCAAATAAAAACATCAGCCACATGTATTTAGACTTCCAGCCAACAGCCATTTTGTTTTGAAATGAATCTATGTTTTCATTTTCATTAAAGTCTATTCACAATAAGTGTGCACTCTTTTTTCATTTACCTATAACTTTTGCAGGAATTCTTCAATCTTTATAAATTTGGTATCATTGGAAAGATATTAGTGAGTGGAACAATTTGAAATAAAAAAAAACTTTAAGAGGATTATAAAAATGAAAATGAAAATGAAGAAGAAAAAAATGAAGATCTTGTAGAAAAGTGCTATAACTGTCATTTTCACTGAAGTGAATCTTTAATCATCGAACGTCATCACTGTGAAAAAAATTCTCAAAAATATTTATTCAGTCAAAAGATATCAAACAAAGTTAAAAGCTGATTGACGTCTGAAAACGCTGTTTTCTGCAGCTTATTAACTTTGTATCATAACTTTATATTGAATAAACATTTTAATGAAATTTCTTCACAGTGATGATCTCCTAAGATTAAAGAATCTCTCCAGTGAAAATGAAAGTTATACCACTTTTCTACAAGATCTTCATTTTTTTCTTCTTCTTTTTCATCTTCATTTTTAGAATTTTTTTAAAGATTT
>NW_027104465.1:4227-24291 GCF_902728285.1 Clytia hemisphaerica
TAAGAGTGGACAGAATTTCCGTCCGGAAATCTTCTAGCTTCTTTTCTAGTTTGTTTTCTACATATTCCAGGGTCGGATACAGGAGGTAGGCTATCTTATTCATGGAGAGTGATTAGTTTCCATATAAGGTAATACGATAATAAAGTGCACTCTCCTCCATTGGTTATAGCCTCCCTCTGTATCCGAGCTAGCCTGGGTATCCAGACTCAAAATTTTAGAAAAAAACACTCTAACCTCAACATACAAAGTTTCTAAAATTATAGAGTCTGGTGCAACTAAAAAAGTCTGATACAGTTTTGAATGACACAGTCTGTGAGTAAACCCTTGTTGACAGAATCTCAAAATGTGGAAACCCAGGCAGACACACATAATTACTTACCATAAAACCTCTTTTACAAACTCAATAAACTTTCAAAACTACTTTAAACTATATCCAAACGTCAGCCACATTCATAAAGGCTCCTTTCCATCAGCCATTTTGTTTAGAAATGAACCTGCGTTTTCATTTTCATTTGTTTATCTTTTTTTGCAAGGTCAGCTTTTTCCATAAATTATGCGCGCGCATCGAAAAATATCAAAAACCCCGCGAAAATTCTGCTCAGTGACTGGGCGCGTACTAACCAATTAGAGACACTCGCATATGCAGGGACAGATATCCCTGCAGACGAGTTACTTGAACCAGACCGTAAACCTGAGACAAGATTATAAAAAACTAGACGGTGAAAAAGTTTACGGTCTGGATATCCAGGCTATATCCGAGCCTGTATTCTACGGTGTGCAAGGCTGGATCATTAGAGAGTTTATACACGACAAGTATGATAATTCACAGAGCCCTTAATGTAGATGCCTCACTTTCATCACGCATAAGATGGCAATGAAACTAATGTAATTTCTTAACGTGACCTGAGGTTTTTTCGGAAAAAGCTTTTATAAAATTTCTTTTTATTGTTTTAGGAGCGGTAGATGATCAATTTTGGGAGAATATGTTCAGTAATGCTACCATGACAAATAACGGTATGGTTTATACTACTAAACAAAAGGAAAAGTCAAAATGATCTCTTTAAAAAGGAGCTCTTAATTTCAAAACTTCTTCAAAGGGTACGACCGCACGAACAAAGAACCCTGAGATTGATCATATTAATTTTGGCATAAAAATTCCGTGCTCTTCTTCTTGATATACCTAAGCAAAAATTACGTTTTTCCTCCTATCGAAGCATCCGAAATTCTCATTAAAATAGAAAAAAATATAATGGTCCAAATTCAGGCTTTTTAATAATTTTAACAAGGATTTATCTCCCGTTTTCTGTTCCCATTTGTTTGTTCAGCAGATATAATCGTTGTTGAAGAAGAACCAGAACAACAGCCTTCGGTAACAGGTAAAATCAGAAAGTCCTTCATATAGAAACCTCTTCGCTTTATTACACGAACACTTATCTCAAGGGTTTTTACCTAAACAAATCAATAGAATGAAAATTTTGATTTCATTACATTAGCATTCCGTAAGGACAGTTTTATGGAAAATATTCGAAATCTTCTTTAGATCCCTAGAAAAAGTATTCAAGGGGATGATTCCTTTTAGAATTTTCGAATAAGAATTTAATCTTCTGCTTTTTTCTCGTTCATTTGTTCAGCAGATGTTGTCGAAGAAGAAGAAGAAGCAGAAGAAGAAGAACATCAGCCTTTGGCAACAGGTACATAAAAAACTCTTTGTTTTGAAAAATTTCATTGAAAAGTTCGGCACAATTAAGATGCGTCCTTGGTCCAAATTTGACAAAGATTTGACATGTACTTATAGAGTTAGAGCTAATTTACGATTTATGACGTCATAATTTGATGACGTCACAATTGACACTTTCTTTAATAATTAATTTTTAGGTTAATATTTAATTACGTAACACCGGGTCCTGAAACTTTAAGGTATAGGTCATCTTTTTGAAGCCGGAACTCTTTGAAAATCGCCGTAACAACCTATTTTCGCCGGAAAGACAGTATTTCTTGAATTTCTCGAGCTGTACTTATTATTTTTTATGAAATATTGCATACTGATCTGATGCAAAATGACAATACCTAAAATGTCACGGAGCCCGATCTAAAAAAAGAATTTTTTTCCGGCCGAAAATGCCGGAAATATGCTGGAAAACCGGTTTTTTGACATTTTCTCGAATTTTCATCCTGTCCGATTTTTTTCCAGAAAGATGCGTATTCGCAATGCTCAAAACATGACCGAATTCGACTTTTGAGAAAAAATTTTTTCCGGCCAAAAATGCCGGAAATTTCCGTTTTTGCAGATTTTCATTGGATTTTTTCGTTTTATGTCCTTTTTTTCAAACATTATTTATAAGAATGTCCACGATTAAGCATGTTTCAATTTTCAATGAAACTGATTTTGGTACAGGAAC
Organism: Clytia hemisphaerica; assembly: GCF_902728285.1. NCBI lineage: Eukaryota > Metazoa > Cnidaria > Hydrozoa > Leptothecata > Clytiidae > Clytia > Clytia hemisphaerica. Next base: position 6,627 of record NW_027104465.1, read on the forward strand.
TTTCTAAAAATCGCCTGAACAGCCGAGAAGCCGGATTTCTTGAATTTCTCTATTGTTGTCATTTTTCAATTGTCTTATTACATCAATCTTCAGGTAGGTCCATTCAGCATGTAGCTTGTTACATTAGTATTCTAAGATACTTTTGAAGATTGCTTTTAAATTGTTTATCACGCATAAAATGGCAATGAAACTCATCCAATATAACGCTAATTGAAGTTTTTCTTAAAGAAAGATTATTTTTGTTGAATCATTTTAGAAGTGACAAATGATGATGGTGGTAATGCTAACATAGCAAATAATGGTAAAATTTACATGTTTGTACTTTTTATTCTTCCTTAGAATAAGACAATTTTCTCCTCAGATTTATATTCAATTTAGGGAAATCTTGATCCTGGTGGGAATAATCCAAAAAACGCGAAAGTTTCTGCCCGCGGTTTTTAAGAATTTTAACAAGGATTTATCTCCCGTTTTCTATTCTCATTCATTTGTTCAGCAGATATAATCGTAATCAAAGATGAAGACAAAGAAGAAGAATTACAGCAGCCTTCGGCAACATGTAAAATCCTTGAGTTCTTTATATGAAAACCTCTTCGCTTTATTATTATACAAGCGCTTATCTTTCTTATTAGTATTAGCATACTTATCTAAACGAATCAAGATTGGAAATTCTAACCTTTCTTCTGGATAATTATAAACAGAAGAATATTTTTCTGACATTGTTGATGATACGCGTACGAACATCTTCCAATGTCTATAGCAATATCTTTCTTCTTTCTCTTGTAGATGATGATCACGAATACGATACATATTCAACTTTTGCAACAGGTACAGATCAATATTCAAAAAATGATTTTGATTTGAAGGTGCCATACTTGGCTTAATGATTAGCTCGTAGATCTATTGCTTGCTTCTATCTCCCAGCTTTATGTCATGTCAGTAACGTGACTTAAGTCAAGTATCTAAAGAGTTTTATAGACAATGAGTAAAATGTTTCAAACAATTAAAAACTAATGACAGACTAAATTTTGTGGAATTCATTATGTATCTGACATGGGAAAGTGTCTATTTAGAACGCTCATGACGAGGTATCCAGCGCAGCTAACAAAAGAAAAATAGAATTTCTAATATACTATTCCCGTCGTCGCAAATGCCGGTTTGGATTATGCATCGGTAGTCGATATTTGAAATTCTATCTTTACTTAACTGGAATTCGAATTAGCTTCTTCGTGAAGTTTGACGGTGATTTCAATTTAATTGAAAACGCGAACTTATTAAGCAGTAAAACGCCAAGTTAGAGAACGTTAACTGTATTATCAGTGTAAATTTTAATGGAAGAGAACAGTAAAAAATAATGCTCATTTAAGTGTTGATTTTCTCGCTCAAGCATGAATGAAAAATAAAATCTTAAACTTACAAATAAAACCACGACGTACCTACACAGCTTTCTCGAAAGAAAATATTTGTCCATATCTCTATTAAACACTTGGTGATCGATGTCAAGCCTCCAGCGACTTTCAATGAAGTTTGCATGATTGAAGTACAACTATCAGGAAAAGATTTGCTCGCTGTTGCATGCATTTATCGAAGCCCAACCAGATCTACGTCCTCTAACGAAAACAACAACAACCTAAACTTATTAAACAAGTCCATTGCATTAAACAAGAAATATTCGCACAAATGTTTGTAAGGTGATTTCAACTTTCCAACAATCAATTGGGAAAACTGGACCACCCTGCATCTGGAGGATAGCAAAGAAGAGAAATTCTTAAATGCTTTGAGAAACGCATATCTACATCAACATGTTAATGAACCAACTCGATGTAGAGGAACTGATGACCCATCCCTCATCGACTTGATCTTAACAGGCGAAGAAAACCAAATTAGGAATCTCGAAAATAGGAAAACTAGGAAAAAGTGAACATAGTTCGTTGGCTTTCAATTTCGTTTGCTACGCTTACTCCAAACCTACGCAAACAAGGTTTGCAACATCTATGGCCAATTTCAAATTAATGAAAAATGACCCGACGTTGAGGGAATGGAAAGAAGGTTTAAAAAATGCATCCGTGAATAGATTAGTGGAAGATCTTTGGGAATCGTTCAAGAAAGTTGTCATTGATCTCTTTGAAAGAAGTTGGAAATGATTTTCGGAGGAAAAAAGGTAAAGTTCCAATTTATAAGAATCTTCAAGATGAAATCAAGTTAAATAAAGCGCTCCATAGAAGGTGGTTAAGATCTGCACCTCTCGACATAGATCGTCATCGTTTCAATTACACTATTGTAAGAAACAGAGTTAATCGTTTGATGTCAAAGGCCCACAGGAAAAAAGCATTTGTGATAAATCCAAGAAAAAGCCAAAGATATTTTGGTCTCATGTAAGATCTAAACTTAAGTCATAAGCAGCATCTTTACCAATGAGCCTCCAGGAACGATTCCCGACCTTCCTACACGAACTGAGAATCAAGTTGAGAACATCATCATAACAGAAGATATGATGAGAAAACAGATGAAATAGCTGGACGTGAGTAAATCCTTCGGTCCGGATGATATACGTGCCATTTATCGGCCAAAACCTTGCGATAAGTTATAGACCTGTTAGATTGACTTCAGTAGTCTGTAAGTTAATGGAATCATTCACAAGAAAGTACATTATGAAGCATCTAACTGACGAAAAGCTTCTAACCAACCATCAATACGGTTTCATTAGTCACCGCTACAACGTCACACAACTCCTAAATTATTTGGACAAGTGCTGTGAAAGTATAGCTAACGGAACTGTTGTGGACACTGTATATTTCGGTTTTGCGAAAGCCTTTGATACTGTTCCCTATCGCCGTCTACTTAAAAAGCTTAAAGGATATGGAGTATCTGGAAACATCTTGAGATGGGTAGAGTCTTTTCTGACTGACAGAAAACAATTGGTTAAGGTTAACCAAACTCGATCTAAGACGGATGATGTTATCAGTGGTATTCCCCAAGAAAGTGTTTTGCGACCTCTTCTCTTTGTTATCTAATTGAAAGACCTCCCTGACAATGTGCTGTCTTCGATTCTCCTACTGACAAAAAAAGGATTTTAGCAAGTTTTGTTGTCGGTGTTGACGGTAATCCAAAAAATATGCGTCGGTATTTCGGTGTCTGCGACCCCTGTACGCCCCCCCCTCTTTATAGGCTGTGCGCTTACATTTCGGAAGAAGATGGTGGAGTCTTGCAAAAATCTAAAAAAAAGTTTTCTACTATTTAATTCTTTAATGTTATTTTAATCGATTCCTGGTTATTGAAAAATCTGTATTCTATGTTTTGAGATGTCTCTCTTTCATTGAATCTTTTCTACGTTTTTCTTTTTTCGTTGAATCATTTCTACGTTTTATTGTCCCTGATTTGATGGGTAAAACCTTTCATCCAAGATCCTGGATGATTGCAATAGATTACTCAGTGCGCGTTGAATAGAATCGGGATTTGCCCTCACTCACATCGTAATGTTTGTACGCTGTGATACTCGCGGTATAAGTGTGTATATTCTTATTATGTGCTACACAACCGATTCTCCTTTACAAGACAAAAAAGTGCATCTTGAAATCCGAATCATTTTAACACTGTAATATCCTAATATGGTGCTTCATGTTCTTCGACATTTTCAGGTTACGGTCAGGTGGAAAGTCGGTGTAAGTGTACCTTTATATTGTTCACTACCATCCTACCATGATTACAATGAAAGGAATTTCGTTTATCTCTTTCATCTGAAATCCCAAAACGATGCCGATTCTAAGGGCCGACTTAAGACACTAAATAAAATTCTCAACTATCATCATTCATTTTGGGAAAAATCTTCTTGTTTGATTATTTGACTTCTGCTTAATTTTTAAGATGACCCATGGAATAACCACCACGCAAGACGATTCTTGGTGGTTAAACTATCTGAAAAACGAAAAATGTACGTGGTGAAACATGTTAAAATGGAAAGCATAGAAGTATATCATAATCCTGCTGGCATTGACTTTGGTAAATTCTTATTTTATAGTGAATCTTTAGATCAGAAAACCTTGTTTAAAGTACCACACAGACTATCAAATGACTGTTATGTTTTATTTTTCAGACGTTTCTTTGGATTCTTTCTTTGGATATACACCGAACAACGCAATTAATAAGAGGGTATCCCTTTACACCGGGGACATACGGTGTCTTGAAATCGACACAATAGTCAATGCAGGTACTTTAATTCAACTACCTAGTGCACGCCATTCTTGACGAATGCCAATAGGAAAAAGATTACGAAACACTGAATGGACATTTCTTAACTGACCTACTGTTTATTTTTAATGGCTAAGAGTTGGAAGGATATATTCCCAGGGATACTAGGTTATAGGGTGACGCGTACTCTGAGTATCACAAATCGAGCTTAAATAATTAAAAGACAAGCTTTGATCGAAAACGCAATCAGGATCGCACTGACTGTCATATAACAACAATAAACAATTCATGACGTAGTTTTGATAAAATACATCGAAGCAGATTATTTGAGATGAAGAGCTGCATTTTCATATCAATAATTTGTGTGGATTATAAAATGTAATTTTTGCAATAAGATAAATCTTTGCAAGGTGTAAAAGGCAAACGCATATTTGCCTCTACGCAGACTTGAGTGATCCTTTGGAGCTTAAATTGTCTCTACTTCAAGGAACTCTTAAGAGACAAAAACATAATTGTTACAGTTCCATTTGAAAAAAATAAGTTAACGACAATATTGTTGCGAATGAGATTGAGGCGATGGGGTTTATCTAGACCTTTAAGTATTCGTTCTCGCACGACACATTTCCAAAATTTGGCAGTAAATATTGCTTTCTATCTGGCGTTTGCGTAAAAACACGCGGGTCACGTATTATGGATGTTGAAGGACTCGATATTTTCAGCCTTTTGGAAAGTAGATGATAATTTTGATACCCCTTAGAAACCCTTGATTTTCGCACATATCTAGTACCAAATTTGCCTTACGGTGCCGGTGTTATTGATAATCCATACTCTATACTCTTTTTTCCAGCGAATGAAAGTCTTTTGGGAGGTGGAGGAGGTAAGATGTTTGCCGTTTTAAAGGTTTATATTCTTTGATCTTCCTTTTTTACGGAACTAATCTGAACATAGGTTTATATTTTCTTTTAATTCTCAACTTCAGTTGAGCTAGAATCTGACAATGTCTGTATGTATGTCTGTATGTCTGTATGTCCGTCCGATATTTTAATCTATAATCTTTTGTCTCTTTAGTTGATGGTGCCATACATAAAGCTGCTGGGAAAAGTCTGAAAAAGGAGTGCGAGTTGTTGGGTGGTTGTAGACCAGGATACGCAAAGATTTCGGGCGGTATCGATTTTTATTTTAGTTTTTGAATCATTGTTCTAAAAAAGAAGTATTTTTTAAATCCTGAAAACGATCCTTTGATAGATAGTCATTTATTTACTCACAAACACACTGTGATCTTCAGATGTACTAGTATATTAGTGAAGACATTAGCCTGATATTTTATTACTACTTTTCTTCTTTTCATAGGTCACCGTTTACCTGCTAAATGTAAGATAATTTTTCACTTGAATTTAGCCATTTTATAAAAATTTTGACAAGGCAAGCATAAAACGCCTATTTTTTATCGACTAGACGACAATTCTTACACAGTAATGGTATTTTCTTGGACAAATCAAAATATCATAAAAAGGCAAGAGAGGCTGTCATAATTTTCGAATTTAATTTGGTAATTTGGTCTGCAGCCAACTCTTAAATTTGCTAAATTTAAGTAAATTCGACGTGATTTATGAAAAGCTTCTTAGATGTTGAATATAAGGCAATATCAGTATTAAATTGATTTTTATATATATAATAATTGCGTTCGGTTTGACATCGTTGTTCAATTGCATCGTTGTCAATTTTGTGTTCGCGTATGCTTCCATTAATATGAATTACCAATTACCATTGCTCTTTTAGATGTAATTCACACAGTTGGCCCTAGAAACAAGGACGGCGAAATTTTGAAATCGTGTTATACTAATGTCTTTTCTCTTGTTAGAGAAAAAAATATAAAAACTATTGTAAGTCTATAATTTTCACTTTTCGGGAATAATTTGCCTTTGTACAGCTTTTTCCGGCCTGTTCCTCAGATAGGATCTGGAATATAGGTGCACCAAGCTCTAAATTTACTTTGTATGATGGTCGAGGCAATTTTGCTTTTCCAAACTTTTGAGCTAGGCTAGATATAGTCTTTGTCTTTTGATCTTTAATCATTTCAAAATCCGTAAGTAGAAACAATTGATCAATTTCATGTTTCAGGCCTTTCCGTGTATTGCGACAGGCGTCTTTGGTAAGAAATCTAATTTGTTTCTTTGTACCTTACTTTAAGTGACCTTTTTTTGCTCTAAAAACTTTAAAAAAAGATTGGGCTATTCCAGAAATAGTTTGTACACTCTATGTTGAAGACGTGGTCCAGGATGGCCAGGAAAATGAAAATGGTTCAGGGCAGTCTTGCTTTTCGAGTGTAAAAATCCAGAGTGCTCAGTAGATTGAGGTGGAAAATCTGGAGTGGTCAAAAAATGAACTCGAAAATCTAGAGTATGGTCAATATAATGAGCTCATAAATCCAGGATGGTCCAAAAAATGAGAAATAAAAAACCAAGGGGGTTCACGTTTCCAAGACCATCTCAACATAGGGAGTACATAATCTTTCTGGAATAGCCCAATCTTTACATACTTATGTACTTTTTCTTTCGAAAATTAAAACAAATATCTTATTTTTATGTTTCTAGGATTTCCTATCGAAGAAGCAACTAACATTGCTTTAAAAACAACTCGGGATTGGCTGGAAGATCACCACGAGGAAGTAAGCTATCAAAACTGAAAAATGTTTCTTGTTTTTTGAAGAAAAATGAAATATATTTTACGGAGAATTGAATGATGAAGAAATTTTGGCAATATAATTTTATGTTTGTTTTATTTGACGAGAATTGCGACGAAAAGCATCTTCTCCTCTTGATTGAAATGTGCTATTTTAATTTATTTTTTTCAGGTGGAGAGGATAATTTTTTGTGTTTTCAATGAAGACACAAAAAAAATTTACGCAAAGTTAATGAAACTTTATTTTCCGGCCCCGACGAATCTTACTTGGGATGGATACTTGCCTGGTCAGTATATTTTGTATTGTTTGTGTTTTGTTTGATGTATCTAAAGATACAGAATATACCAGCTTTTCAAAAACGGGTGAAGGCTTGACACTCAAATGATTTGCTCTTAAGGGTTGCGGCAAGTATGAATGATGATCTGAAAACTTTGTTCAGTCAAAATTCAAAACTACATTGTCTTTTCTTGAAAGCAAAAGCGATTGGGTTTTATTGTAATGTTCTGATGGGATTATTTTACTCAAAATCACAAAATCACATTTTGATATTGATCCAAACTTTGGATGAAACCACTAACCTGGGAAGATCCTATTTACTAATAAGCCATGGTATCGTGAGTAAATTATCAAACAAACGTGATATCACCTCGATAAAAACCGTGAGAGTCACAGTATACGAACAACAAATATTATATTCAGCACGCATTAAACGACTATAAAAGTAACCATGGCAATCGTCCAGGATCTTGATAAACTTAGGAAACCCAGTGGTCTCTGAACACAACATGAAGATCATTCTATAATAAGGAATCATTTAAATTAATGTTAAAGAATTGAAAATTTATTAATGAATGGGTAAATAATTTTAGGGAACTAATTTTACCGATATTTGTTTAAGCTGAACATGAAAACAAGTACTCTCCATCTTCGAATAGTCCGTCGCCACAGGTTAACTTTTAAAACTGTGGTGCTCACGGTAGTATCATGGCCTTCAGAGGAGATACTATTCATGGGCGGAGTGCCTTAACTATAGGAAATAATATAATACATTGTTTCACTTTAATAAATGAAAATCATTTTTAATCTTAATGTTTTTTTTTGGTTTTGTCCTAGATGGTTTTACAGAAAATTCGTATAGTGATATTCTTAGTTTTTGAAATGGTTTTCCTTCTTCCATTCTTACAGAATGTTGGAATCAACGAAAAAGGACGAGAGTTATGAGTGGAGATTGGGACTAATATTTTTTTATTTTATTTATTTAATTCGTTTACACAAACATTGTTAGAAATTTTTCCCATTGGCTTTTCCCATTTGAAACATTCACTGTTTCTGATGGGGTTAACAATGGAAATCACTTAACCACGGATAAATAAGCTTCAGTTAGTAGATAGTGTTTATTATTATTATTATTGTTTGAGATATATTTTGATAATGTTTCGATAATGCACTATTTATAAAAGTTTTCCTTCTATCGAAGATAGATTAGGTACACTTTTTCTATTATAATATTAGAACAAGAACTAAAAAATAAGAAAAATTTAATATTAAGTCTCGATGGAATATCTTAGTAAACAATTTTGTAAATATCTTAATAAGAGAGATACACCTTTACTTACCGAGAAATTTTTCAAAGTCTTGCAAAACTTTCATTTTGCATTTCTGAAAAATTTGTCGCTTTCCAAGGCGTCTCATGGAAAACCAAAGTAATTTAGGTGAGACTTAGCAAATAGAATCCGGTTTGATTCGATAAAACTTAGGTATAACAAGAGAAATTTTTAATGTATTATCATCGTTCAGGCTAGATTTAGGATGTGAGAATCTGAGTGGATCTGAAATTATCAATCCATGAAAATCAAAATAAAATCGTCGAAAATCGTAATTAAATAAAATGTTAAAAATATTTTATAAACATGGTATTGAGACCGCTTAAGCCCTAGAGGTAGTGATATAGGTATATTTTACTTAAGTGTTAAGAGATATTCCTTTACTCACCGATAAATTTTTCAAATTTGTGCAAAGAAAATGTTTGTTCATCTGCGTGTTTGAAAAATTTTTCCGCTTTCAAAGATGTCTCGTCAAGGATTTCTGGTATAGAGGACTTAAAGATATACGTAGTTGAAAAAACTTAGAATTAGATTGTGTCTATATAAAGTAGTTTAATTTTAAGTAAAGAAGCTAAAGTTTAGGGCTTGTAAAAAGCTAATAGTCGTGTAACTAAAAGTCGGCCGAGAAAAAATATCTAGAAATATGTGATGTTCCCAAGAGAACTATCTTTTGCATTTCATTGACATTATTATTATTGTGGTTGTTATTATTATTGTTATTATTGTTATTATTATCACCATTATAGAGAATTTACAGTTGTAAGAAAGCAAAGATTTATCATACACTGGATAAACGACTCGTAAAACGGTGGAGAGCGATCATTGTATTTTCATTGTTTCAGAAAACAATTGATGTTCTAGCTTTTCCGTAAAGGACAACTGTCATGGCGACTCGAAGATGTCTGATTTAAAAAAAATGTTTATCACTCTTATTTTAAAAAAGTTCTCTAGCTCTTTTTTGTACATTTGCAGAAAAAAAAGTTTGAAAATAAGGCTAGCATACCAAGCAGGATACATCTGTGAAATCTGGTGTGAGAAAATCATTATTAGACAAGAAATTCAGACAAAATGCTTATAGTGACACAGAGTGACACAAACTTTTCAATTGGAAATATCTTTCCAAGACTATCCCCAGAAGAGCTGGAATTAACATACATAAGACTTGAGTGTCTTGGTTCCACTGTGGTATGAAATCCTTTGAAGGCACGTGGTGGCAAGGTGGTTTTTTTGAGGTTGAAATTTGAAAATTTCCGGTGTCAATATTCAATTTCTTATACACACACGTCTTTTGCATCTTTCTCACAGCTTGAAACGTCATAACGGCTTATAATCAGCAATTAAGTGGAAGTATCTGACTCTCACAGGAAAGTTTTAAATCTCTTTTGGGAATTGGATGAGTGATTTTCGATAAGAAATGCAATAAAGATGCTTCAAAAAATCATTTAATGAGGGAAGGAGAGTGAACAATAATATCATTACTGCGGACATAACTAGTACACGAGAAATCGGCAAAAATCTGTTACTTGTATATCAAGTGTATAATAAATTCTTGGTCAAAGAGTTGAAATGAGCACACCTCAGTACGTGTCAATGTGGAATATCAAAATATGTAAGTACAACATTTGCTACTGTGTTTTTCAAATAAAGATTTAAGAACATTAAGAAATGAATACGTCTAAATGATTTCCCTAAACTTTTTTGCAGGTGTACGCAGGTGGCTTTAGTGCCAGCTATGACTTGTAGAAAGCATACCGTGAGATTGGGTAACTTGCATAAGTGGAGGCTAACATGCATAGCCCTCAAATGAATGACCTGGCTGATCATTAAAATACAAAGTTAAATCTAAACAAAAATGGTAGAGTAGAGCTGCGAGCGTAGCTGCGTAGTTGTATTTTAATGACCAGACAGGTCATTCATTTGAGGGCTATGCATGTTAGCCTCCACTGATGCAAGTTACCCGATCTCACGGTATTTATTATTTGCTGAATAATCTGGTTTCGAGTTGGTTTTGAGTGGTTTGATGTCTGAGTAATATTCAGGAAGTTGAATCTTTTTCTCTTCACTCCCCGGAGCGGAGGCCTTTGAAATCGAAACCCTACAGAACAGTGAAAACTTAGTCAAAATCGAGTAAATTTGGGCGATCCTTACGGTGCATTTTCTTGAAAGGTTTTAACCATTTAACCCTATTTAACCTAGGCTTTTAGGTGTGGTTCAGAACTAGGGGGGAGATTTCCTTTACCACCCCTTAACTTTTGGTCTACCCACACAAGATCCTTAGGTAACTTTTGACAAATTTTTTAATGACGTCACTCATCATGCCCGAAGTGAGCAAAAACCAAAAATTTCCTTTGTTCTTATAAATAGCTATTGTATTCTAACAAAGGCTTTAGAAAAAAAAGTTGCCCGAGTGCTTTATTTTATCCTAAATATTCAATAAATTACGGTTTAAACGATATATTTGACATCAAAAATAATTTTGTATTGGAAAAGTGTCAATTTTTGTGACACCTTATTGGCAGAAATGTCATCATGCTCAAGGTGTGACAACTTTTAGGTGTCAAATTTTTTTTTATTCTCAAGCTAAATAAAAGTTAGGAGTTAACAGAAAATTTCATTGCAAAAACTCTATTATTTCAGAAGCTATTACCAATAATTTGACCTCCGAACAGAAACTGCCTCCCCCCTATGCCGAATAGGATTAAAGGCAAAAAATGGTTAGATGTTCCAAATTTTAGACCCTTAGAGGGCCCTTAGAGTGCCCTTTTCCTCATATTTGGTCACTTCTACTCTACTTTGGGAAGCTTGGAAAAAGGACCCTTAAAGTCATTTACTTTGAGAAAACGAATGGTTAATTTCTAATCTCAGCCTCATGTTGCTGAAAAATAGTACAACACTTGTTTTATAGATGATGCAATGGCATCATGAAAACAATAATGCAACTTAAACAGAAATTTGCACTTATTGAGTACAAAAAAAGCAGTTTAACCCGACTTTGTAGACAAATGATACAAAACACGAGTTTTGAGAAACTTGAAAATTCACTAAAGTTGATGACGTCATTTTCCGATCTTCAATTACAAATATTGAGTACATTTTTAGAAGTTTGTGTACAATATGTGGCCCCTAAAACGTCTATTAACTCAAGCTAAAAGGAATGGAAATCCAATATTTTGGGTTGTTTTTCATATTTAGAATTTTTGGTTTTATCAATGCTGATTCTAGGGTTCCATAATACTGATTGACCTTTAAGATATCTTTTACCCATCCTCTAAAGTCACAGATGCATCTGCATTTTCTGAAAGGCATTAGATGTATAAAGTTTCCTATACCCCATTTTCATAACTTATTTTCACTATCCAAGGAGCTAGAGTGAGTTATATGCAATTTTTACCTAATTTTGGTGTTGAAATATGTCATTCAGACGCAAATATGTTATTTTGATACTATCTCAAACCATCAAAAACATGCTCATTTTTAAGTATGACCATCACTCTTACAAAATAAACAAAAATCGTCTAATTCTGATAAATCTACAGGTCAGAATCCTCATTTTAATGGCGACCTACGTTTTGGGGGTCATCTCCGTTTTGGGGGCCATATACTGTAAGATACTTTTCAGAATCAAATTATCTTTCGAACGGTATGTAATATGATGTTTTTGTTTGTCAACAAATGCTGACACATGACATTTGACACGTGACTCCCCTTAACAAAAAAACTGGAAGAGTTGGTCCTTTTGACGGTTTTTTGGACCTACCTCGGAGGTCCTCTTTAATTCATCCTTTGTTCGTCCGTCCGTCCGTTTGTCTGTTACCAGCTTTTCAGATTTTTTGCATAGTGATGCACAATGACAGTACCCAAAAAGTGACGAAGCCCGATTTTCATAAAAAAAGTTTGGGCAAATTTTGGCAAAAAAACTGCCTTAAAATCGGTTTATTTGAACTTTGTGTGAAATTGCTTCATTAGTTTGTTTGTTTCTCGGATCTAGGTTAGTTGTAGAGATCATGGATTTTTCTACGTCTATTCCACTTTGTGACTTTTTCGAATGTTCTGAGTCCAGGTTTTCGGGCTCCAAACATTCAAATTTTGACGTCACTTTAATTTTCAAAGCTTTTGCAATAACGAAAAAATAGAAGTCCGTGTTTGAAAATACCAAAAATAGGACCCCCTCTAACATTTTTTACTTAAACTTTTTTTGCTCAAATTTTGTGAGGCAACTCCACGTGATATGCATTTTTGAAGCATATGATAAATTTTTTACCACCTGGTGGTATCGTGTATTTTACATACCAGCGTAAAATTACCCTTTATGCCTAAATCAGCCCTAGGATATATCTAGTGATTGGAAAATGCTATTGACTTGAAGTTATTATAAGTGCTAGGTATTGATGATACAAGCTTATAACATGCGAATGAGCATTTCAGGTAAAATACGGACTAGTCTGCAAAATACCAACCGATCACGTGACTAAATTGAAATTTTACCAGTGTCTTTGAAGGTCAATATCTATCACTGGTGAAAATCTCAAGTCAAAAGCTTTATTAGTTTCTGAATTCCGGCAGGTGGATCAACGTGTATTTTACAGACCTGTCTGCAAAGTACCAAATACTCATGGGAACGTGTTTTTCCTTTTTAAAGATTGTGGTTGGATCTGACTAGCACACCCTGTGAACGAGGTAGATTTTTGATTTATTGTAATATATTTTACCATTTTCGAAAAGTCAAAATGTTCAGTATTAGTAAAGCTTTAGGTCTGAAATTTCAAGCATTTGGTTATATTGTATTTATCAACATAAAGATTTTCTGACGTTACCAATAAAAACAGTCAAATTTTACCGTCGTATTGCGGTTACAATTTATTTTTAACATTTAGGTTTATATATTTTTGTGTAAGATAAATGCAGTTGTTTTACAACTACATGTGTTCAAGATATAATCTACATAAAAGACATAAATATAATTTGGTTGAACATCACAATACATCAGAACGTAAAAAGCTTCTGTTTCTATAATCCAATCATCACCTGGAAAATGAAAAATCGGAAATAATTGCCAGATATTCTACAATAGACTTTGAAATCAAGCCCAGTCATAATTTCGATATTATCGAGGAATGTAAAGAGATGGAAAAACAGTTTCTTGAAAACAAAGTAAAAACGGCTCGCCATATACCAGGTATCTTGCCATTAAGGGAGTTTTATGTTGAGTTGATAAGTTTCTTTTGTTGTCGCTTTAAAAAAAATCTGCATAATTAGCGTGTTGTGGCAAAATTCTTTTGTTTTACAAGCCTGATTATGTGCAAACTTTAAGGGCTTATATTTTGGGTACACCTCTCCTATACGAAAAGCTTCCTATATTTTCTTGCTCAGAATTTCCTAGCGATTCTAATGATATAACTGCATCATGACAGCACATTAAATGAAAAGCTAAAGTGCACGAGAAAATTACAACTTGATCTTGATTTTACTCGATTTCTGACAGTTTTACAAGAATCAATTTAATATCATTGCGTTAAGAATTTCTTTTGCTATACATTGGCAAAAAAATTGCTCCTTATTCTTAAAAATTGAACTACAATCAGTACCATAATATATTGGCAATTTTACCGTTTTTCGAAAATTGAAGTTTGAGCGAGAATGTCATTTTCGGGCCTTCAACTTGATTTCATCGATTATTTCGATCTTTATTGGTTTCTAAGCTATATTTCATCCCTACTGGACCATTCTTGAACTTTTGGATCCTTAGATCAGTCTTAAGTTTAGCGTTAAAACTCTACCTTTCCAACCTAATTAAGAGCGCTTCCAAATTGTTTGTGGTTATAAAATTTCGTAGGGAATTTCCCTTTTGTGCCAAGTATTTTGTCACTGATTGTAGTAATCTAATCGGTGAAAAAGGAAAAACAATTTTTCATTTTTATCGTCAAATCGTATAGAAACCGTCCGATTTGTATGGCGAGCCGTCTTTTCTGGACTTTCATTTAATGACCTAATCAACGTTTTTTACAATAGAATTTTCAATAAGAAGTGATCGTTGAACTTTGAGTAATCAGAAAAGCTGTTTTTCTATCTCTTTATATTCCTCTGATACTACACTCGAAGTAGGTTAGAGAAGTGATATTATTTTTGTCACTCATCTTTGTAAAGAAGTAAAGAAGGCATTTAATTACTCTTGTATGCTTAATTGTAGGGGGTGGAATAAGCAGGGGTGCGGGTACTCTAGATAAAAATCAACAAAATGGGGGGGCATAATCAAGTGCTATTGACCTGATTTTGCTAAAAATCCTTAGGAAAATGAAGGTTTTTGGCCAATTTTGGCACTTTGTAGCATAAAAGTCATAAAAAGGGGGGTGTCATTATAAAGTGATATGAAGTATGAAGGTGATTTTTTTTCCAAAAAATGCAAAATGACCCCCCTACAATGAAGCACAAAAGAGTACATTACTGGGTTCAGCTATTGCAGATTGAGATTTTATTTTTGTATAATAGTTTCTAAGAGGTAAGAAAATTTGTTTTGGAGAAAATCTGAGAAAGAGGATGAGTTCAGCTAATCAGTACTTACACTTTCAATGATTATGAACCACAATATTGTGCTCGTGGTTAACAAGTGGTATTTGGGGAGGTTCCTCGTCTAACAAAGGCGTCCTTGCTGCTCCCTTCTTTTGAGGTCTTGGGGCGAGGGCCTGTTGTGGTGGCCGGACCTCTCTTAATGGCACTTGTTGGACCATTAGAGGTGGTGGTGGCCGGACTTATACTTGCGGTGGTCGGACTCCTCGGGCCGGCGGTGGCTGGACTCCTCGGACTGGCGGTTGTTGGACTCCTCGGGCCGGCGGTGGCTGGACTAGTCGGGGTGGTGGTTGTCTCATCACCGGGTAACGTAAAGGTGGCTGTTCAACTGTGAAAAAGAAATTTTCATTGAAAGTGTTTCTTTCAAAGTCCATCGAAAGCATTTCTTTTAAAAAAGGGCCAATAGCCCCAATAATGCGATTTTCAACAACCAGTATGCATAATTTTGCAGTAAAACGACACAGAGTTATGAAAATATTGTCTCTTGATGATGCCATCCGCGAAATTAAGTTCCCGCGAATTTTTAATTTTTTTTTGAACATGAGTAGAAAAATCTTTTTTTTTCATCTTAACTCTTCTTCCCTTTTCAACTTTTCAAAAGACTTTTTACATATACTTTAGATTATTTTTCTCGGAATTATCTTTTCAACAGTGTATAGTTTTTAGTATAGCTTTAAATGCTGAGAAATTATCAAAAAGTGAAGAGCCCAAATACTTTTGAGACATTTTTCGGAAATGCAGGAGGCGTTCTTTGTTGAACAAATTGACGCAACAAGATTTTCAGCCTTAATTTGTGCTTATTTATATGCTTAGACTTAGATTTAATTATTTTCTTTGGGTTCATGAAGATTTTGAATTTTGAAGTCGGAACATTGATTCGGCTTATGGAAGGAAAGTTTTCTTTGTAATTTGGCGCCACAGGTGAAAATCATTGGTCTAAGAAAGTGCAAACAGCTTTAAAAGTAACCCTAAAAAGGTCAGCGTTTAGTTGCACGAATTTTCATTTCAGCTTGGAGGTATGCTTAGTATACGCTTATTTTTTACCGAATTTGAGCCTAAATATGCTTATAAAGGTTTTTTATAAAAAAGAGTGTATGTAGCCAATTAAACAACATTGTTTTATTTTGCTGACGTTAGCACACACTCTTCACTACGTCGCTGAATACAACGGCTTTTGGGACTCCAAGCCGAACATCCGCTGCAATTCATTTATCTCATAAGAGCTCTTTATAAGCATTATTGTCGTGTTTCTGTGTCCCAAGAAAAGCAAACATATACTGTTCTAGTTAATACCGAGCTATAAGAAAGTAAACAAATTACTGGAGCGTTCCCTCTGATTTCCAGTACATAATTCTATGTCTACGTTTACGTACGTAATTTATTGTCGCCCAATATGAAGTTAACATACCTGGAACGTTTACTGTTTCTGCTTGGAGAATATGCTCCGCGTTTATAATTGTCCTTTCATCGACAAAGCCTAAAAACGGAAAACATAAACTTGTGTACTGATTTACTGTAAAATATTTAAAAAGAAAGTATATTTCCAGATAAGTTGAATTAAACCTAGTATGTGTGAAACGCTCATAGGAAGGAAAAGTCATCACTCTGTATGAAATAGCCACATTTTAATCCGCCTGAAAGAAATTGTCCCGGAATTGTATTTTGTTTTTGGTTAAATAGATAAAAGTCTCCTTTCGTTGTCGAAGCCCAAAGTGAAAAAGGGCAGAAAATTTGATAGATCATAGATAATGTTCATCTTACCTACATGCTCCACATCTCTTAATTAGGGCGGGGCTGGAGGTAAAAGAAGCCTGTTAACCTGGTTGTTAAAGGGTTAGATAAAAAAATAATTGCACTTACCTCTAAATATCAACCTGTGAGGATTGTCTGGCCCTCTCGCAGCACATGGCAAATTAAATTTGGTGTACGGGTACACCTGAAAGAAAATCATTGAGAACTTTGATTACATGTTTTTTATGAGCATATTTTTTTAGAAAACAGGCTCATTTATGCTTCACCCTATTAGCCTTAGGGCCGTGGTAGAATCTACCACGCTGGGTTCTTTTGTGTGTATCCTTATTGCAATAAGGATGTCTTCGTTTGTCAACTTGATAGATTCATGCGTACTGTCCCTGACAAACCTCTCGTTTCAGGTTATACTGGCCTGAGCCGAGCTGTATCAAACACTGTGGCAGTCATGGAACCCTTATAACAAGATAGGTGGTCTCAAAAAATAAAGTTCTTTGTGCTTTTGTAGCGTGTCTTGCCTGTGTCTTGAGAACTAATACTTTTTCTTACCATACTTCGTATAAAAAACCCTGGTCTGGAAGCCTTGTGTTGTAACACTTTTTGTTTACTTTTTTCTTTGTTAATAATAATATAAAAATCAATTTGCTCAGATTTTGATCACGTTACCAAATACGCCTCTTGGGATTGCTTCAAAAGTTAATCACATGATCAAAAAGTGAGCAAAACAAAATGATTTCTCAACGCAAGTCCAAGTTCGCAACAATAGAAAGAAACAAAAGGGTCTTGAAGGGTCTTGTTTCTTATACGGACTATGCTCTTACCAAATTTGCGTGGTGAAAATTATCGGCTGCCTGTTCCGACGCCATCCTCTGTGCACGCT